>NW_027491451.1:0-63857 GCF_021521415.1 Bidens hawaiensis
AAAAAAACACATTGTATTGCAAGGTAAACGACATATTCTTGGGTGTTGATCATGTGGTCGATGAGGAAGAAATACGACCAGTTTGACGAGCTACCACCGTTTTCTGTCCATATTCAATCGCTGAATGACTCTACAACCGAAGGCACCATATACTTACGACCAGACCACGGTGATGGAATATATGTTGATAAAATGCGTAACGTTAAACAATCAAGGTTGATATGATATATCTATATTTATTTTTATTATCAAAATTTTAAAATAGTTTGTAAATATAATTATTATTTTTATGCAGGAATGGTCGAAAACGAAGAAAAAAGGTACAGACTTGAAGACACAGGATTTTATTTATTTGGTTTCCTTTTGGCTTAACGGTTTAATTAAACGGGGGTTATTTGAAAGTTGACTAGCTTTTCGTATTTGTATGCTTGTGTTTTTAGACGGTCAAATATACTACTGCATTTTGCTGTCAAATTGCACATTTATTATTTGGTTTTAGTGCTAAAAAGCACCAATTTAACGAGTTAAACGAGTTGTTGTGTTTGCTGTCCACAAAAGACGTTTATAGAGAGATAATTTTGTGGTCATATTAGTTAATTTAATAGTCAAATAATGTTGCTCGCGTTCATAGTCAGATTGCACAATTATTTTTTGGTTTTGGTGCTAAAAGTACCAATTTAATGAGTTAAACAAGCTATTATGTTTGTTGTCCGAAATGTAGGTTTTTCCGAGATTCTTTTGAGGTCATAATAGGTGGTTTATTAGTCAAATAACGCTGCTGCGTTTACGGTCAAATTGCACAATTATTAGTCGGTTTTGGTGCTAAAAGTACCAATTTAACGAGTTAAATGAGCTGTTATGTTTGGTGTCCGAAATGTATGTTTTTCCGAAATTCTTTTGAGGTCATAATAGGAGGTTTATTAGTCAAATAACCCTGCTGCGTTTAAGGTCAAATTGCACATATATTAGTCGGTTTTGGTGCTAAAAGGACCAATTTAACGAGTTAACGAGCTATTATGCTTGCTGTCCGAAATGTATGTTTTCCGAGTTTCTTTTGAGGTCATAATAGGTGGTTTATTAGTCAAATAACACGGCTGCATTAATGGTCAAATTGCACAATTATTAGTCGGTTTTTGTGCTAGAATTACCAATTTAACGAGTTAAACGAGCTGTTATGTTTGCAGTCAGAAATGTATGTTTTCCGAGATTCTTTTGAGGTCATAATAGGAGGTTTAGTCAAGTAAAGCTGCTGCGTTAACGGTCAAATTGCACAATTAATAGCCGGTTTTTGTGCTAGAATTACCAATTTAACGAGTTAAACGAGCTGTTATGTTTGCTGTCCGAAATGTATGTTTTCCGAGATTCTTTTGAGGTCATAATAGGTGGTTTATTAATCAAATAACGCTGCTGCGTTTACGGTCAAATTACACAATTATTAGCCGGTTTTGGTGCTAGAAATTACCAATTTAACGAGTTAAACGAGCTGTTATGTTTGTTGTCCGAAATGTATGTTTTCCGAGATTCTTTTGAGGTCATAATAGGTGGTTTATTAGTCAAATAACGCTGCTGCGTTAACGGTCAAATTGCACAATTATTAGCCGGTTTTGGTGCTATAATTACCAATTTAACGAGTTAAACGAGCTGTTATGTTTGCTGACCGATATGTTTTCCGAGATTCTTTTGAGGTCATAATAGGTGATTTATTAGTCAAATAACGCTGATGCGTTAACGGTCAAATTGCACAATTATTAGCCGGTTTTGGTGCTAGAATTACCAATTTAACGAGTTAAACGAGCTGTTATGTTTGCTGTCCGAAATGTATGTTTTTTTCCCGAGATTCTTTGAGGTCATAATAGGTGGTTTATTAGCCAAATAAAGCTGCTGCGTTAACGGTCAAATTGCACAATTATTAGTCGGTTTTGGTGCTAGAATTACCAATTTAACGAGTTAAACGAGCTGTTATGTTTGCTGTCCGAAATGTATGTTTTCCGAGATTCTTTTGAGGTCATAATAGGTGGTTTATTAGTCAAATAACGCTGCGGCGTTAACGGTCAAATTGCACAATTATAAGCCGGTTTTGGTGCTAGTATTACCAATTTAACGAGTTAAACGAGCTGTTATATTTGCTGTCCGAAATGTATGTTTTTCCGATATTCTTTTGAGGTCATAGTAGGTGGTTTATTAGTCAAATACCGCTGCTGCGTTAACAGTCAAATTGAACAATTATTAGTCGGTTTTGGTGCTAGAATTACCAATTTTACGAGTTAAACGAGCTGTTATGTTTGCTGTCCGAAATGTATGTTTTCCGAGATTCTTTTGAGGTCATAATAGGTGGTTTATTATTCAAATAACGCTGCTGTGTTTACGGTATTATTAGCCGGTTTTGGTTCTAGAATTACCAATTTAACGAGTTAAACGAGCTGTTATGTTTGCTGTCCGAAATGTATGTTTTCCGAGATTCTTTTGAGGTCATAATAGGTGGTTTATTAGTCAAATAACGCTGCTTGTGTTAACGGTCAAATTGCACAATTATTAGCCGGTTTTTGTGCTAGAATTACCAATTTAACGAGTTAAACGAGCTGTTATGTTTGCTGTCCGAAATGTATGTTTTCCGAGATTCTTTTGAGGTCATAATAGGTGGTTTATTAGTCAAATAACGCTGCTGCGTTAACGGTCAAATTGCTCAATTATTAGCCGGTTTTGGTGCTAGATTTACCAATTTAACGAGTTAAACAAGCTGTTATGTTTGCTGTCCGAAATGTATGTTTTCCGAGATTCTTTTGAGGTCATAATAGGTGGTTTATTAGTCAAATAACGCTGCTGAGTTAACGGTCAAATTGCACAATTATTAGCCGGTTTTGCTGCTAGAATTACCAATTTAACGAGTTAAACGAGCTGTTATGTTTGCTGTCCGAAATGTATGTTTTCCGAGATTCTTTTGAGGTCATAATAGGTGGTTTATTAGTCAAATAGTTGATTTAATAGTCAAATAATGCTGCTGCGTATGCTGTCAAATTGCACAAAGTCAATATATCAGTTACACCTAATTCCGATATTATTCGAACCCAAGTAACCTAATACATAAAAATGGTTTCGGATCATCATAACACCTAACGCAGGGGATGATTAACAACACCCAATGTTATTAAAAAACCTTAGTAGTTTTTCTTAGCTCCAGCTAGGCCTGTTTTGGATTTATTTGCTGTGTTCATGTTCCGCTTATAAGTAATTTTTCATTCTCGATCTTAACTTGTTTATTATTAAATATATAACATATTATATACTTTTATCAAATTATATATATTATACTAACTATCAACTTATTCATATTATATATACAGCAGTTACTTTTACCTCTTTATAGTTTTTTCCCATGCCAGTTACTCTGTTTATAGCTATCAATAACCTCCTAACTCATCAGCCATCTCTCCCTCTGTTTCTCGCCATCATGTATTCAAATATTATAGCCATAGCTTTAACTGAGTTTCCGATTGATTATTATAGCCATCAGGTATTCAAATATTATCAACTTTGTCCTCCACATTAATTTTTTTACAGCTCAATCAATATGTATACATATCCATTTATTGTGTTTGTGTTTCCATTTAAACTATGTTATAAAAATCGGTCCAGCCAATGTGAAGAGCGTGTGTAAAATACTAGTTTTCTGATAATGTGAGCATCAGGTTGGGGATGGGAACTGTCTTGGGATTCTTAGAATGCTCCAAAGGTTAGGGGTGTTAATCGAGTAAGCCCGATCAGGTTTTGCAAATGAAAAACTAACCCGCAACCCGAACCTATTAAGGTTCGGGTTTGTCAGGTCCAGGTTAACCGGGTTTCGGGTTGGTCGGGTTAATCGGGTATTTTGAGATTAAAATTTATTATACCTAACCGGGATAACCCAATATCTTTTTTGAAATCTATCTATTAATAAATTACATAACAAATGGAAAATGTGTTGAGCCCGAGTTCAAGATTGAAAAACAACTCTTAAGTCGAGCTCGAAAACAAGCCTAAGTTGAGCTTTGGCTTGACTCAACTCATTTACACCCTAACTCGCAGCTCACCTTTTTGTTTTTTACTATAATACTTGTTAAGTTTAATATTTGGTTTCCATTGTTGAAATATATTATCTTATTTGCATTTTCGTGAAAAGAAATAAGATACAATGTTATATAGTTTATATGTATTATTGAAGTTGAAATTATTTTCTCCATTAAAACAAATATGTGACTTAAAAGTCAGTAGCATGGTTATGTTAATAAAACCTATAACTGAATGATGATTAACCTGTGATTTTTTTCCTTCTCTTTTTTATGTTTAGTAAATATGTCTAGTAAGCGCAAGCGAGGACCTGCAAAATGTAAGAAGATCATTAAAGATCCCAGCAAATATACAATTGAATTCGATAGCAATGGTTTAGCTATTGGCAAAAATGTGGGGCCTTTTAAGTCATGGGCTTGTTTAGAGTTTAGGAAACGAATTCCTTACTATAAGCTAGCTAAAGACGTAGACAAAAAACAGTACGATGATGTATGGGAGTACATTAAGGTATTGTATTTTCTTCTTTTAAATTTTAAATATTAAATATTATATTTGTTACTATCTATGTTTAAATATTGTTTTCAAATATGTAGGCATCATGGAAGATACCTAACAATGACCCAAAAGATATAATTATAAAAAGTGGAAAGGATTCTGTAAGAAACTTTCGACATACACTTGTAACAAAATTCGCTCTAAAAAAAGAAGACCCCACTAAAGTATACACATTTCTAGACAAAAGTCATTGGCAATCTTTTGTTGACCGAACAAATTCTGAAGCTTTTAAGGTATTTTTTAAAGTAATAATATTATTATTTATATTTGTGGTAATTAATATTAATGGCTTCTATTATTTGAAATATTTTTATTAAGGAAATAAGGAAAAAAGCAAAGATGAGTGCAGAAAAAAACAACGAGCCTTCTCATGTGGGGTCGAATGGGGTGTGTTGGATTGGAGAACGTGTGGCAAGATAGATGGAAGAAACTTGTAAAAACATACCCACACCTAGAGGTTTTGCAGGACGAAAAGGTTAAACAATTCACTGTTAGCAAAGCGACATACAACCGTGTCACAAAGTTATATGAACTTCCAACCCGCCTGTTATCGGGCGGTGAATTAAGGAGTTCTTCACAACTTGGTAATTTTTTATATTCATTATATATATATACACATATATATAACTTTTTTTACCTTATTTTTACCATAATATGCTTTTGTAACAGCATTGTAAAGAGATAGAGATGAAGGAAGATGGTGCGTATTATAAAAGTGGAAAAGATGTTGTTACGGAAGTTGTTGGTAAGGGGCGTCAGCACGGGGAACGTACTCGGTTAGTGTCTAGTGTGCTTGGTGTTAGAAAGACCTTACAAACAGAAAAGAAAAGAAAGAGGTTTGAGGGGACTGAGACAGTAGGAGAAGAGATAGAGGCCATGCATGTTGACCAGTGTCAAAATATTCCAGCAGCTCAGACGAGCTCAGCAATTTGTTTACCAGAAATCAAGGTACTGTATTTAAAGTCAGGTTACTTATTTTATTTAAAAAATTATGTTTACTAAAAGTGTTTACGTGTTTGCAGTCAGTAAGTACTTGTAATCTTTTATGCCATTCGGCGATTCTTTCCCCGATATGGTTTTAGGACATGGGCAGGTTTTACATGGTAGGCTGATGCACGACGATTATGTGAAAATCCATGTAGATGCTATAAACGAAAAATACGAAAGTTACCCTGTCCCACCACACACAAATACACATGAGGAAGTAACTGATAAACTAAAGAGTATAGGACAATTTATTCAGTGGCCTAGAAAAGCACTAAAGGTATAATTTTTTATATAAAAACTATTCGTATATTACTTTATGTATTGTTATATTAATAATTTTTAATAATGTATAGCTCTTAATTACCCTCAACAATCAGTCAGCCATCATCATCAACAACCACCCCATCATTTGGAGTATTATGTGCCAGTACCGGTAATTGTTTTCTTTTCTTCCTTTTTAGTTGAAATAAAAATAAATTCTCGTTAATGTAGCTTGACGAAGGACACATGGAATTTCAAGAAGTAAACGATCAAGGGAGTTTTATGGATTTGGTAATCAAATTTTCTATAATATACATACATATACATATATATATATATATGTGTGTGTGTATAATAGATGATCTGTTAATGTTACTTGTTATTGTAGTTGACTAAGGAGTGTCCGATACAAATGACTCGTGAGCATGTTATTAATCCTAAAGCTACCAAGTCTCTTTCTGATCCTAAAGCTAGTGAGGCTATTTTTGACCATGAAGCTAGTGAGGTTGTTTCTCATTCTAAAGCCACTGAAAATGCGTCGGATCATGAAGATAATGATGTTGTGCCTTGTTTTAAAAGAATGGCTACACTTTTGGAAAAGGCAAAGTCCAGGCCTCGAAAAATATATGGGTTAGCAGAAAAGTTGATGAATTTTTCTAACCAAGAAATCTCAGAAAAAGTCACTTCACCTAGTGGGATGTATACGAAAAGTTATACCGAGGATGTTGAAGTAGAGTCAATGATGCAATTATGTACCAACGATTGGGTAGAATTGAGTGTTATGAGTTGGTATACTATGTAAGTTTGATTTTTTCACTTTCTCAATTATTATAATTTTTTTTTGGTAAATGAGTGGTATTAACCTTATATAAAATCTTTTCCTTTTTTTAATTTTGGTTTTTATTTGCAATCGGAGGACATAAAACAGCACACTTCAATCCCTAGATCATCGAATTTGGTGTATGCCACAGTAATGGTAACTATGTCATCAGTTATATTAAAAAGATCATGAATCATCATAAGGACAGACACTATTTTATGGCACCGTATTTTGCCGGGTACTATATTTTTTTTGGTTATTTACAAGGATTTTATTTTGCTCATTTATTTTAATACTAAATCGTGATTTTCATCAAAACTTTCATTTATGCAGGGGTCATTGGACATTAATTGTGATCTTTCACAATCCCAAAAATCATAAATTCTATGGATACATTATTGACTCAATTAAAAAAGGGAAAAGTGTTGAGTCTTACTATATTACTAAATTAATTGAAAAAGCTACGGGAGAGAGCATTAAATGGAAAATGGTTTATCTATGTTTACGATTTATCTTTCTTGTGGTATTTGTTTCTTCTATATTGTATTTAAATAACTATTTGTTAATTCAATGTTTTTAGTGCTATCAACAATCTGGTGGATGGGAATGTGGATACTATGTAATGAAGGCCATGCATCATATTGTAATTTGTTGCAAAGAGAAAATCGTGAGTATATTTTATAAACTTCTATCACACACACACACACACACACTCTCTCTCTCTTCTATACTAATAATAAGTTATCTTTTGTCTATTTTAGATAATGCATACTACAAGGGCCCTAAGTCAATATGAAATTGACCAATTTGTTGAAGATGCATTAGAGAAATTTATGAAAACTATTAACCTCGAATGATTTTGGCTATACTTTTGCAAGGTTTTGAGCATGAAAGGGCAAGCTTCTTTCTTTATTCTTTATTTGTCCGCAATCAATATTATTAGTATAGTAGTTGTCTTTGGTGGATTTATATTTAACAAAAGAAAAGATTGAGAATTTATGTGTGATTTGTATACAGCAAAGGAAAAGATTGAGAATTTATGTGTAATTTGGAAGATAAAAAATGTAACATTTGACTTTCAAAAGTCAAAGTGAACTTCATTTATGTAAGATTTTATTAACATAAGTAATGGTTTATTTTTGAGTTGATTATAGTGTTAATAAATTATGTTCATGTTTCTATTTATTTTTACAGGAATAGTTATATAATGAGCTCCACATCCGGTCAGTTATTTAAAGTGTAACTTTAAGCTTTTATTAATTTTAAGTATTAATGCTAAAAATGTTGACTCTTTTTTTAACTTTCATTTTGTGTAGTTATGGTTGGGATTTTACATTCATTCAAGGATATAAGTGTCTTCATTGATTCAGCTATTAGCAGTTCTTACCGGTTCCTATGGTCTCACCAAAACTGTTTTTTTTATGATCACAATGTTGAACTATGAACTATGTAGAAACATTAGATGGTTAATGATATTTAATGTTTTGGTTACGGATTGTTTTATGGTTACGGATGTATGGATTCTGGTTGCTGCTTTTAATACATATTGGTTTAAATGTTCTGCTGCAGAGAGAATTATAAAGCGTTGTTAATTGTAGATTATAGGACGATGTATTTGATAAGTATGTTGTTTATATACAAATCGGTGTATTTGTTGATATTAAGAAAGCGCTGCATTTGATAACATTAGACCGTTGTATTCGATAACATTGATAATAATTAAGCCGTTGTATTTGATGATATGAGATCATGGGAATGTTGTTTTTGCTAATAATTGAATCGTTTTATATGGCTTATTTGATCATATAGGAATGTTGTTTTTGCTAATAATTGAATCGTTTTATATGGCTTATTTGATCATATAGGAATGTTGTTTTTGCTAATAATTAAACTGTTGTATATGGCTTTTTCTTTCCTTTTTTGAATGATCTTTTACAACGATTCAACTTTACTATTTAAAACGGTCTCACCCTTTTAAAACACATACATTTAAAGCGGTTATTTAATCGTTTTAATTGTGTTTAAAACCCGCTGTAAAAGACATGTTTTATGTAGTAGTGTATTGATTTAGTATTGTTTTTACAAGTTGTTTTCTTTATATTGAGGGTTATTAATATTTGAATTGGATTTAATATTGATATTGGTATCGATGTTGTTCGGTCATAATCGATTCGGTTTATCATCGATACTAGTACATTATAAAAAAAGGAAGAGAAAACTATGATTTGCCTCCCTGTGTAATATCGACGGGAGCACCATTAACCCCTGAAAACTAAAATTCGGGTATTGTATCCTTATCTTTTTCCGGCACGCTCAGTTTGACCTTTTTCGTCAGTTGGCCGTTTGTTGACCTGTTAAAAAATGTTGGAATTACGCTTTTACCCCTAAGCATTTAATTCAGTTTAAAAATAATCATCCAAAATCATTTAAATGCCGGGATTCGAACCCTAGACCTCCGGTTTAACATCCCACCAAACATAAAATATATATAACCACTTTTATCACTTCATATTCCCCAATTATAATTAGGGTTCCCTAAGTTTTAAATCCAAACAATTGAGAATGCTCCACATAAATAGGTAAAATGATTTAATCTCCTTATCCCTACCGGCACACAAGAATGCCACCGGAAAATTCTCATTTATATTCAATCATCCTCCACAATCTTCATTACCGAACCTCCTAAACCCTAACCCTAATTTCATCCTGATTCAACATCACCAATGGAACTCACCTGTCTACAATTAACCAAATGCATATTCAATTCTAATCCAACTCAATCATCATCCCATGGTTTCAATTTCAAATCTGAGATATTTCCGGTGGCGTACTTCAAACTTTGATACACTCGTCTCCACGACGTCGTCCTTTCACAAGGAGGATGCAGATTTGAAAACGTGGATGCAGAATAACGGCTTGTCTCTGTCGCATCCCGTCACCGCCGCCGTATCCACATCACCTCTCTGTCGCCACACCATCTCTCCGTCGCGGTGACCTTTCATTGAATCTAAAAGACAAAAACTTGTTTTCGTTTAACCTTTTGTATTAATATATTGTGCTTGTCTTGATATTGGTGGTTGCCGAAAAAAACTTGGTTGACGGAAAAACGGGAAACGATGAAAAGGTGGTTGCCAGAAATTGTTATTATTATTTATTATTGTTATTATTACAGCTATTATTATATTATTATTAAGAGATTACCATAATGCCCTTGCCATCTAACGGTCAACGCTTGGTCAACTAACGATAATGGCTCAGTTCGCCATTATGAAAAACACATGGGTATAATACCCAAATTTTAGTTTTCAGGGGTTAATGGTGTCCCCGCCGATATTACACAAGGAGGCAAATCATAGTTTTCTCAAAAAAAATAAAATAAAATATTGTTTTAAGAACAACTTTGTTTCAACAAAATCTATGTTGGAATGTCTAAAAAAATTAAACAAAACCGCAAAAGTCATTAAAAACAAATGCGGGTAACGGTCCGATAAAATTGATAACGGTACCGGACTTGTTCGATTGAAATCGTTTGGTTTATCACAGTACCTATACAATATAGATATACTCGTATACCTTACGAGAAAATAAAATCTAGTTCAACAATAATTATACCAATGTTACGAAGAAAAAAAACTATAACTTTTTTGCTGTTCGTAGTAAATTTTTAATTAAATAATATATGTTAATGCCTATCTTTCTTATTTCTTCACATAATCAAACAAATTCATATTGTAAATCGTTTAGTTTTTCAAGAAGAAAACAACCATTAAGCTCAAATTCAGAAATTCGATGGAAAACTAATCATGAATTAAACCATTGAATCTGACTGTTTTTTATTTTACGTCGGCTCCTTCACGAATGTGTCGGATTTGCTGTGAAAATGAAATACATGGCGACTTTTGATAGGCCCGCCATATTAATTTGTCAGGTCAGAAATGATTTA
Organism: Bidens hawaiensis; assembly: GCF_021521415.1. Classification (NCBI taxonomy): domain Eukaryota; kingdom Viridiplantae; phylum Streptophyta; class Magnoliopsida; order Asterales; family Asteraceae; genus Bidens; species Bidens hawaiensis. Next base: position 10,611 of record NW_027491451.1, read on the forward strand.
CGTCGGATTGAATTTTTCGCTATTTTGGTAAGAAACGGTTTCATCCTGACCGCACGTTTACGTTTACGTTTACATGGAAAAAAAAAAGAAAGAAATGAAGATTCTAGAGAAGCGTGAACGTGTCCCTACCTAACCCTCCTAAGACCATGTGTAATAACGCATAACGCCCTCAAAGCTAGCCATAACGCACCCATTACGGGTGGTCTAATCTCCGTCGTCCTTTTTATTATCCCCTCCAAAACCCTCTTCACTCACCACTCTCTCCCTCCCGTTCTTGTTGTTCATTTTATTATTGATTTATTATTATTGATAGGGTTGATTTGTTTGATTCACCAACCAAACAATTGTCTTGTCTTCTCCAATGGCTCAGATTCACGCTTTCGGAGCAGCCACCTCTTTCCCATCAAATCAAACTACTAAAACGGTATTCTTCGGCAGAGGAGGCTTAACCAAATCCTTATCCATGTCGCACCAAAAATCATTCGTAAAACTAAACAAAAGCAGCAATAATACTAGTAGACGACGAGGCGGCGTTGTTGTTCGAATGGTGGCCGAGAAAGTCGTCGGAATCGACCTGGGAACAACCAACTATAAGTAAAGTGGAACAGACTCCCCTTGTAAATTTGACGATATTGCCTCGTGAGTCGTGTCCTGTGCCCTCCAATTCGAACGAAAGCCTCATACTCCAATGCTCTCTACCAAGGTATCACTTACAAACGAACGCGACAATCAATTAACAAATGATCTCCCCACACTTGAACAAACCATGTATCATCAAAATTTCACAAGCAATCCTGGGGCAACCTGAAAGCAAACCAAGAAACAAGCAACACAATAAAGCAAGAAAAACCCAAAAACAAAAATAAAAGTGAAACAAAAACATTCTACCGGGTTGCCTCCCGGGAAGCGCTAAGTTTACAGAAGAGTCTTCAGCCAGACTCGCTCCTGAAATCTCAATCAGAAGGCTTTTCTTTTATCCAACCCCGGTCTAACCCATTTAGTTCTACCCTTCCAACATATTTAATCAGATAACACATAGTGAAACTAAAAAGTAATCTAAAACATTCAAATGGGTCAGACCACCAATACTTAAATTTACCTGGACCAAACCTAATACGTGACATATAATAAGAAAAATGGTTATTTTTTGCATTTTAGTGTTGTCCTAAAATTCTTAACGAACCATTTTTGAACCCTCAAAACATGTTGGTCCAGGCACTTCCGCTTCCTCTTCTGTGGCTTTGTCGATTTCGGTGATGGTCCACTATCTAGTTCCTCCACAGACATGCTAACCTTCACATGATAGGGTGACTCAACTACCACCATATTCTGATCATCATTCATTGCCACTTCCTCTTTCTTTTCTTCTTCTGGTGACGTTTTGATCTCTATTGTTGGCTTCCCCATGATTAGTGTTTCTAAATAGATAAGATCGCCAACAGGGTCAAATTCTTCATGCTCTTCATAAACTGGTAGACCTACCAATTCATCACCAAACTCATCCTCCCAAGATGGTGCATGCTCCTTCTCTTCGTCATCTTCCATCTGGTCAAGTGGCTCCTCAACGGCATCTTCGCTCAGATTCGTGTAATCAGGTAACTCCAACTCCATCTCTTATATCACGCCCTCATCATCATTATTCCAGAATTCATCATCTGTTCATAGACGGCTTCCTGCTCCATGTTAGAAAACTCTCATTTTGAATTTTAGCACTTATCTCGTCTAACCTAGCTTCGAGTTCCTCTATCTTACTAATTCTTTCTCTTTCGATCAACTTATCAAGCCTGATTTCCAATTCCTTAATCTTTTGGAATCTTTCACGTTCCTCTTGTTCAGCTCTTTCCAACATCATCTCTTTCCAACATCTTCTATATAAAATACTCCTAAACTGACTCGATCTATTAAACATATTAACTAGACTCGATAAAATAAAACACAAACTAAATTATCTTAAACACGACTAGACACGCTAAATCTAAGACACAAACTCACAAGACACACCACAACTCAAGACACAAAAGACCAATTAATCAATTAAGTTCAATCAACGCTAGTTTCGCTATTGCCTAAATATCCTCGGCAGCGGCGCCAAAAACTTGATGTGCAAAACGGTCTATTAAAAATATAACCTAACCTAGACACTCTAGTTTTAAATTTATAAATCTAGACTATCCTAATGCTAGACCACTAGATAGGCAAGTGTACCCATAGACTGTAGTAAAGCCTAATGAAATCCGGATGTCGAACCCACAGGACACTAGCGACACCTAAACTAGACTCTGACTAATAACTTAAATAAATAGATTTAATTGATTTTTGTATTTTTTATTTATTAACTATAAAAATAAAAAGATACTTAAACTAAACTAGACACAGACAAATCGGTTTAAAACTCAAATAGGGAAAACAACTACCTAGATAAGGAATCCTACTAGTCAACTCGTAAACTCTCAGAATTGGATTTATAATTGGTACCGTATTCTAAAAATATGAAATTTAAGGAATAACTAAAGTAAGCTAGATCACCTCCCGGTCTCACCAACAATACCTAAGAACCCTAAATATCATGTAAAGCTCAACGGTTTATTAGTTCGGATCACCTCCCGGTCTCACCTTACCTAACTATGCTAAGGTACCCAAGGACTAAATTACCTCCCAGTCTCTCTAATCACAAAACACCCTAAGGCGTAGAGAGGTATTCTTATTAAATTTGGTTATAATTCGGATCTGTAAGAATCTAAAGGAATCTAGGGTAACTCACTCCCGTGCAATCACTACCCAAACCCGCAAAAGACCAAAACAGGCGACACTTAATTACCTCTCAGTCTTTCACGAGACAGAATATAAGGTATCTCTAAACTCTCAATTACCGTTCCTATGGAATACGTTAACAATAAACCATAAACTAGTTGTAAACACATAGTAAACAACCTAATATGCATCCATACATGAAAGACATTCACAAAGACGCATATGGAACAAAAACTGATAATAAATTAATACCAAATACGCATATGTATCACAACCAAATAAAATAAAACTTTACCAAAACATGAACCAATTAATACATAATCCAAAACTAAAAATAAAACGAGTCTAAAAAGTATTCATCCAAACCCAGGCAGTCTAATAGTTTAGCCAATCATAATTATAATCGATGAAACAAAGATAAAATATATAGTGCGGTTCATCATAAAAAGAAATAAATATAATTGAGCTACTAGCCTGGTTGCTTTAATTAATTGACGTGCCTACTAGCTTGCTTCTTTTTGTTAGCCGTGACTTTTTTAGCAGCCAGCGAGCTTGCTTATCAATTTCTTTATTTGTTCCTGGCTTCCGATTAATATCAAAACCCAACAGGCCAGGGGCGCCCCCTTTTGATTGACGTCCCCCAACTAGGGATGGCAACGGGGCGGTTTCGGGGCGGGGAATGCCAATCCCATACCCGCCCCGGTTTATAAAACCCATTACCAAAACCGTCTAAAAACCCGCGGGGACTAAACGGGGAATCCCCATCGGGGATTCGGGGAAAACCGCGGGTATTCGGGGAACCCGTCTAGCATAAATGGTTTTTAAACGGGCTAAATTCCCCGTGGGGATCCCCATTTAACCGTCGGGTTCACCGTTTAAAACCCGATTGTAAGAAAATGATACAAAATTACAATACAATATTAATACACAAAAAGTTCAATATCCAAACACATTACACATACAAAAGACATTATTAATACATAAAAATGTTTATTTCTCCCATCACAACGGAAATTAACTTCATGATTGATCCTTCTTACACGTCCATACCGCACCCATTCAACCATTCAAACACTTGTCACGCCGGATTGCTATGATAATCAAACATTAACATATTAATTGGAAACTATATAAGAATCAATGTTAAACCATATTAAAATGTAAACGATAAACCATATATATATGTATTACCTCAATACCATCGTCACAATCATATTCAATAGTTTGGCAATATGCCTCGGATTCTTCTGAACAAGTTGCTATATTCATATCACAAAAGTCAAAAGTTTATATAGTAGCTAAGTTAAAAATAAAAAATAAAATGTTTGTTTACCTTTGATTTCATTCAACAACCAACTTTGGGCGCACATTAACGCTTCCAATGTTTTTGGATGAAGACGGCTACGATGTGGACTTACCAATCTACCACTTGTACTAAAAGCGGACTCGGAAGCAACGGTAGATATTGGAATCGCCAATATATCTCGAGCAATCTTTTGCAACCTTGGGTACTTGACACCATTTGTTTTCCACCAAGCTAAAAGGTCAATCTCAGTTTCTTTTATCCAAACTTTCTCTTGTAGATACAAATCAAGCTCCGTTGTGACACCTAATATATAAATAAAGTTAATACAATTAATGAATAAAGTTAAATTAATGTAAATAATAAGTCATACCCGAATGATTATCCTCTTCAACGAATGTGAAGTATTCGTTGAAAAATCTTCCACCCCCCGCATTGTTTTGACTTGATCTCACACCATCATCCCGTGAAGTTCCTTGACTGTAACTTTCATAATCTTGAAACAACCTATATACAAGCTCCTTAAGTTTTATTATCGCACTCTCCGACTTTTCAGAACCATATATCTTTGGAAAAGCAAACTCCATTGCTTTCAATTTGTAACGAGGATCCAAAACTGCTGCTACTCCCATTACCCCATGAATAACCGACCAATATTTATCAAACTTAACAATCATCTTCTCTGCCATCATCTTGATCATAGGGTCTCGATCTTCTTTCCATATACCCAAAGAAGATTTAATTTCACATATTGATGGAAAAAAGACATTCGCTGTCGGATATTTAGTACCCGAGAACATCAAAGTCAGCTCATAAAACAAACTCAACTTATCACAAATACAATACACAAAGCATAACTTACAACCGTCAATGATCTAATAGAATGAACAATGAGTTAGTGAGTGTTGACCTCAGTTAACAAATAACTATATATGTATTCAGTTCAAGAATCTTGTTAACTAAATCTATCAAACAAAGTTTGAATCTATCAAAACTAAATCTATCAAAAATAGATTGAATCTATCAAACTAAATCTATCAAACAAAGTTTGAATCTATCAAAAACAGAAACTAAATATATCAAAATAGATTTTGAAACCACTACTCACTGGGCTGTGGAGATGCGCGGCGGTGGCGAGTCAGGCGAGTCCGGCGAGATGCGCGGCGGCGACTGCAGAATGGGGAACGGGCTGTGCCTACTCACTGCAGAATGGCGAGTCCGGCGACTGCAGAATGGGGAACGGCGACTGCAGAATGGCGAGTCGGGCTGTGAGATCAGAGATGCGCGGCGGCGTGCGGGCGGGAGGTTGTTCTAGGGTTAGGGTAAATGGCCAAATGGGAAAGTAGGAAACTGGTTTTAAACGGGTATACGGGAAAATGGGTTAGGCAGCCTTATTGGGAAAATAAATAATAAATAATATATTATATATAAATATAAAAATTATATTTAATTAAACGGGTTTTAAACGGGTATACGGGGCGGGTATACGGGGCGGGTACAGGCTATACCATACCCGCCCCGAACCCGATTAACTTAAACGGGGAAACCCCGAACCCGGACCCGTCCCCGATTAAGTGTCCCCGAACCCGCCCCGTTCGGGGCGGGTTTCGGTTTTCCCCATCGGGTTTGGTTTTTTTTGCCATCCCTACCCCCAACCAATATGCCGAAAATAATAAAATATATGGTATGAATTGAAAACTTGTTTTCCAATTTAATTGGAAACCGACCTATGGTGGGTGGCACCCCTCTCACGTCTCTTTTTTTTTCCACTGTAGCCAAAAACCATTTTTATTATTATTATTATTTTCCTAATGATCAGGATTGGAGGCCCTTTAAATCTTGGAGCCTGCTAGCCCAATAACTCTTCCGAATAACAATAATCAATTTGATGGCTCCATTTTTGTTTTCATTACTGAAAGTCAACAATAAGTTTCATTAATATCATTAGAAATTTCAAACAAATGTCAACTACATACTGAGCTGATTTGCATCATTTCAAGTCTTTCATGTTGGAATTGCCTACACCATTATATAACATTATCTTTTATTATCCAACTTAATTGTATCAATAAAGCGACGGTTTTTTTTCTCCATAACCTTTAAAATTTATAGTTTTAGCTCATTGTCACTTCAACTCTTTAAACACCAAATATGAATCAATTAAACGAACTTTTCATAAGAAACAACTTTAAAGCCACTCGAAAGTGTGAGAAATAATTATAATATTTATATATAATTTAGCTCATATCAACATATATGCTCAGAAGGTTCAACATCACAAAGTTTATTGAATGAATACAAAATGAAATAAAATGTATACTAATCCGATAATATGTTCTCTAAGAAAACCTGATTTGTGTTTATTCAGTATTGTGTGGTGCTTTGTGTGCCAGTCTTGAGCACTTCTCACCTGAAAGAAAGAAAGAAAGAAAGAAAAATACAAATGGACGATTTCAAAAGGATATTAAATGGGACTGTGAATCCAAGTATTGTTGATATTGTGTATAAAGTATCCTAGTTCTCGTTGTCTAGTAAGTTTCCAGCTTATTATCGTTCACTTGATTAATAGGCTTGCCATTTCAAAGCATGCTGTATATCACTAATCTGCAATTCTCATACATATATTTTTCGTTATGCAAGATCAACATTTTTTACTAAGTAAACAAAACTCGAAATACCCGAACCCAATTAAAGTATAAGGCTACTGAAACTTGATCCTATGTAGTCCTAAACCCAATTAAAGATCAGGTCAGGTTTGGTTATCTATTACGGTTAAGAACGACACTGGGTTAAATACAAAAGGATAAAAAGAAACTCATAGCTTGAGTTTCAAGTCCTTTTAGGTAACCCATTACGTTTACAAAAATATAAAAGGTAAAAGGAAACTCAATCATGTTCTCATGTTTGTTGTTTGGGTATTGTTTAGTCAGTTAACGACATTGGGTTAAATACAAAAAGGATATAACTCATAGCTTGAGTTTTGGGCCCGTTTAGGTAATCGATTTCGGTTAATATTATAAAGGAAAAGGGAAACTGATTTTTGTTCTCGGGTGGCAATTTTAACGGGTCGGGTTGTGGTTTTGCGTATTGTTTAGTCAGTTTTCGAGCTACTTCAGGCCAGGTTCCGGTAAGTTGGATGTTGTTTACTTACATTACTTGTGGCTTCAGGTTGGGTTTGGTAATTGAGTTCGGATCGGGTAGGTCAAACATTCCTACTCAAGCTATGAGTTTCATATTCCCTTTTTTATTTTAACCCGTTGTCGTTTTTAATCGTAATCAAATAAAGGAACTGACCCGAAACCACCCATTCTGAACTTGGTTCCCGAGCCAGACCCAACTAAACAAACCTATACAATTACATGCTATGACATCATAGTTCTTTATTTAGAGTTGGTAATAGTTGTTTAAGTTTACTCAATTCACCATGTGTGAATATAAATGTACATAGCACACACATACATGTATGCCATAAAATTTATAAAGACGAATGGTAGATAGTTTACCTTTATATCAGCGTGATGAAGAACTGTGCACAACGCCAAACGAATCACATTAGTGTATAACCATTTGAACTTTTACCCATGTGTAACCTTGGGACCAAAGTGAAAGTGAATCAGCCCCAAATAATGATGTAATTTGTGTTGTCTACAAGAAAATCATATAATAGATTAGCATTATGAAATAGCAAATAATAATCAACCCATCCCCCCTAAAACTAACATAAAATGAAATTTACGTTACATGGAAGCTCTCTCTATCATCATCTGAATTATCCCAAAGCCCTACAAACCATAATAAATCTTTATTACAGAGCATATCAAAACAAGTGAACATTGCCAATTGACATTATTTATAATTCAGGTCGACTATTTATTAATTTAAAAGTCAAGAAGTTACATACCTTAATGTAACATCAAAAGCCATAAGTAAGTATATCCATATGCCTAAATTGAATTGAACTAAATGATGATAATTAGAACCTGAACCGAGTGTGGAAGATGAAGATGGTACTTCTCTGTTTGGATCGTGGATAGCTAAAATAGATCAGGTATTTCGAATTCCATCGATGTCGCAGGTAGGTTTTGACCAACGCTGTCGTCTCGATCGTTGCGGTTCAAGAACTACAGTAAAATCCATAACCCTAGCACATCATGGTGGACAGAGCAAAATGATAAAAGCAAGAGGATAGATCATAAAAGTAGCAGATGTCATGTGGTGGCAGGTGGTCGAACGTGGAGCCAGCATGGAAGAACACGTCCAATAACAGGTGTACATAAAACAAAGCATTGCAGCCCTTGTACAACATGCTTTATTAGTAGTAAAATTAGCTACAGTGGAATATGTGAGTAGAAGGGAACTTACTTTTTAAATATATACTAGAAATTTGACCGTCGCGCGTTGCGGCGAGGGCACGCTTTGTTAACGACGCATACGTCAAGTTTGTGTTGGGTATATCAATCGTCCGTAAGTAAATTTCGCAAGTCCACAAAGGACACCACATTGCCCATATAAACATTCCTACGCACTTTAATTCCTTAGTTCGTCTAAAGGTTGGATTTTGTTAACTACATAAAAATTTAATCAAGATCCATAAACAAAAGTCTAAACCAAAATCAAAGAATGCCAAAAGTAACATTGATTTCTCTAATAAACAAAAAAAAGACCTGAAATAAAGCAACTCAATAATTTATAATCTAGAATAACAAAACCTTAAAATTAGGCAACATTATTAATGCTTCTGTATATCCATGAGAGAAATAAATAAAAACAAATTATCATCAAATTTTTAACATTTATAGTTTTAACAATTTATAGCCAGTCCAAAAATAAATCACACTGTAATAACTGTAAATCAAGAAAACCAAACAGTACACATAAAACGTGTTTAGATGGAGTTACATTTCCTGGCACGAGTAGCGGGTTAAGTGCAATCAGATCATTGGCTCCTTTAAAAGTGAAAGTTGCGGCTGTGGCACCACCTCACACACATTGTGTGGGTCTGCGGTTATAACTTGAAACTGGCATGCACCCGTTTATAATAACCGAAGTTAAATTCCCCCAAGATACGAATGGAACACAACATACGACCACCATATGAACCACATATAAACTAAAATTAAATGACTAATTATGTAAACAACTATTATCTATTACAAAAGAAGTAAAATGCGCAAAATACAGTGAAGACAGCAAGCCGAATCGTCGAACAAAATCATAACCTAAGTAATCACGTAGCAACAAAACTGGTAAAAGCTTTTTACATAAGTGAGTGAATTAACGCAGAAAACAGAAACTACGGCAGCAAGGGAAGAAATCCTAACCTAATACAGGTCAATTAAGCACTAAAGAGAAGAGAAGAGAAGAAATTACCACGAAGTTGTTATCGTACGCAACACTCTGAAATGCATGCGATGCAGTTGAATTGAGTTATGGGATGGAGAGTGGCTGTGATAGCACGTGGTAACAGGAACACACAATAATAGGATAGGTAGTTGTAACATATGCTTAAAAAGTAGTCGGTCAAAAAATGAGAGAGGTCAACAATTAATATATATATATATATATATCATATCATATGTTGTTACAATTAATTAAAATATAGACCACCATCAAGTGTACAATGATCTTTGCACAATTAGTTATAAATGTAATTTTTACTAAAATTAGGTTTGGGTTAAAATATTTATGAAGTTTGAAAAATATTTACTAAAATAGGTTTTTTTTTGTGTAAACATATTTTTCACTCTTCCTCAATTGGATAAATATAATATCTGTTATTATTTTTAATTCAACATAATATATACATAGTGATTAGAAAAAAATTAATATGTTAACTTTCCATCCTATTTTATCAAACATACTTAAAAAAACGTTTTTGAAATTTGAAAGTTGTTTTTCGAGTATTGGTTTTTGTTGTTATTTATTATTGATTTAGTATTGTTTTTACAAGTTGTTTTCTTTATATTGAGGGTTATTAATATTTGAAGATTTAATATTGATATTGGTATCGATGTTGTTCAGTCATAATCGATTCGGTTTATAATCAATACGAGTACATTATAAAAAAAGGAAGAGAAAATTATGATTTGCCTCCTTGTGTAATACCGACGGGAGCACCATTAACCCCTGAAAACTAAAATTCGGGTATTGTACCCTTATCTTTTTTCCGGCACGCTCAGTCTGACCTTTTTCGTCAGTTGGCCGTTTGTTGACCTGTTAAAAATGTTGAAATTACACTTTTACCCCTAAGCATTTAATTCAGTTTAAAAATAATCATCCAAAGTCATATAAATGCCGGGATTCGAACTCTAGACCCCCGGTTTAACATCCCACCAAGCATAAAATATATATAACCACTTTTATCACTTCATATTCCCCAATTATAATTAGGGTTCCCTAAGTTTTAAATCCAAACAATTGAGAATGCTCCACATAAATAGGTAAAATTATTTAATCTCCTTATCCCTAATGGCACACAAGAATGCCACCGGCAAATTCTCATTTATATTCAATCATCCTCCACAATCTTCATTACCGAACCTCCTAAACCCTAACCCTAATTTCATCCTGATTCAACAACATCACCAATGGAACTCACCTGTCTACAATTAACCAAATGCATATTCAATTCTAATCCAACTCATCATCATCCCATGGTTTCAATTTCAAATATGAGATATTTCCAGTGGCGTACTTCAAACTTTGATACATTCGTCTCCACGACGTCGTCCTTTCACAAGGAGGATGCAGATTTGAAAACGTGGATGCAGAATAACGGCTTGTCTCTGTCGCATCCCGTCACCGCCGCCGTATCCACATCACCTCTCTGTCGCCACACCATCTCTCCGTCGCGGTGACCTTTCATTGAATCTAAAAGACAAAAACTTGTTTTCGTTTAACCTTTTGTATTAATATATTGTGCTTGTCTTGATATTGGTGGTTGCCGAAAAAAATTTGGTTGACGGAAAAACGGGAAACGATAAAAAGGTGGTTGCCAGAAATTGTTATTATTATTTATTATTGTTATTATTACAGCTATTATTATATTATTATTAAGAGATTACCATAATGCCCTTGCCATCTAACGGTCAACGCTTGGTCAACTAACGATAATGGCTCAGTTCGCCATTATGAAAAACACATGGGTATAATACCCAAATTTTAGTTTTCAGAGGTTAATGGTGTCCCCACCGATATTACACAAGGAGGCAAATCATAGTTTTCTCAAAAAAATAAAATAAAATATTGTTTTAAGAACAACTTTGTTTCAACAAAATCTATGTTGGAATGTCTAAAAAAATTAAACAAAACCGCAAAAGTCATTAAAAACAAATGCGGGTAACGGTCCGATAAAATTGATAACGGTACCGGACTTGTTCGATTGAAATCGTTTGGTTTATCACAGTACCTATACAATATAGATATACTCGTATACCTTACGAGAAAATAAAATCTAGTTCAACAATAATTATACCAATGTTACGAAGAAAAAAAACTATAACTTTTTTGCTGTTCGTAGTAAATTTTTAATTAAATAATATATGTTAATGCCTATCTTTCTTATTTCTTCACATAATCAAACAAATTCATATTGTAAATCGTTTAGTTTTTCAAGAAGAAAACAACCATAAAGCTCAAATTCAGAAATTCGATGGAAAACTAATCATGAATTAAACCATTGAATCTGACTGTTTTTTTATTTTACGTCGGCTCCTTCACGAATGTGTCGGATTTGCTGTGAAAATGAAATACATGGCGACTTTTGATAGGCCTGCCATATTAATTTGTCAGGTCAGAAATGATTTACGTCGGATTGAATTTTTCGCTATTTTGGTAAGAAACGGTTTCATCCTGACCGCACGTTTACGTTTACGTTTACATGGAAAAAAGAAAGAAAGAAAGGAAGATTCTAGAGAAGCGTGAACGTGTCCCTACCTAACCCTCCTAAGACCATGTGTAATAACGCATAACGCCCTCAAAGCTAGCCATAACGCACCCATTACGGGTGGTCTAATCTCCGTCGTCCTTTTTATTATCCCCTCCAAAACCCTCTTCACTCACCACTCTCTCCGAAGGACAGCGTCCGTGGTGGCCTACACGAAGACCGGGGATAGGCTGGTAGGTCAGATTGCCAAGAGGCAGGCGGTGGTGAACCCGGAGAATACCTTCTTCTCGGTGAAGAGGTTTATCGGGAGGAAGATGTCCAAGCAGGTTTCCTATACCGTCGTCAGGGATGAGAATGGGAATGTCAAGCTGGATACACATCTTGGTGGTGATGATTTTGACAAGGTAGGTATTATTTAGGGATCAACATTGTCATAGTTTGATGTATTTATTGTTCAACTAATGATCAATGAGTATATGCAGAGGATTGTTGATTGGCTTGCTGCAAGCTTCAAGAAAGACGAGGGCATTGACCTACTAAAAGACAAACAAGCTCTACAACGGTTGACCGAAACCGCAGAAAAGGCAAAAATGGAACTTTCAACTTTGACCCAAGCGATACATGAATCTGTTTCAAAATTCATACCATTGTTTTTACTGACTTGTAGTATCTTTTTTCCTCCCAGTTTGCCCTTCATTACAGCCACTGCAGATGGCCCTAAACACATTGACACTACCCTTACAAGGGCAAAGTTCGAGGAACTATGTTCTGACTTGTTAGATAGCTACTTTGTTTAATAACAATAACACCATTTATGTCAGTTGATTTTTATGGATTTTAAAGAGAGAAGATGGTGTTTTGCTTATTATTTCAGGCTTAAAAGACCAGTTGAGAATTCTTTGAGGGATGCTAAGTTGTCATTCAAAGATATAGATGAGGTGATTCTTGTTGGTGGGTCGACCCGTATCCCAGCTGTTCAGGAAGTTGTTAAAAGTCTTACCGGGAAGGAACCAAATGTTACTGTTAATCCAGATGAAGTGGTTGCTCTAGGTGCTGCAGTTCAGGTAATATATGCACCATTAAAAATAGCTGTAAAAAAATCACAACCAATCTTAATTTCTCAATAGGCTCTTCTGTTTCGATTTGGTTATTTCAGTTATTCGGTTCCCGTTTGTCTCAGAACTGATATGTCATTGTTATTGGTGTGTAGGCTGGTGTTTTGGCGGGAGATGTGAGTGACATCGTTCTTCTTGATGTGACACCATTATCCATCGGTCTAGAAACACTTGGCGGTGTGATGACCAAGATCATCCCAAGAAACACAACTCTGCCAACATCAAAATCCGAGGTTTTCTCTACAGCTGCTGACGGTCAGACAAGTGTTGAGATCAATGTCCTTCAAGGTGAGAGAGAGTTTGTTAGAGACAACAAGTCTCTTGGCAGCTTCCGTCTTGATGGAATCCCGCCTGCCCCACGTGGGGTCCCACAAATTGAGGTTAAATTTGACATTGATGCCAACGGTATCTTGTCTGTAACCGCCATTGACAAGGGTACAGGAAAGAAGCAGGATATTACCATTACTGGTGCTAGCACATTACCTAGTGATGAGGTATGTTTTATAACGATACTTTTTTAATTTTGATTTTCTTCCATGTCAAGCTCAGAACATTGGAAGTTTGATATGGGGATTGTTTGTAACATCCAAAGTGGGTGTAAACTAGCCAACCTGAGGCTGAGCTTGTCCAAACTGGAGCTTGGCTTATTATTTATTTTAACAGAGCTCGAGGTCGGCTCATTTATGTCTAAAGCTCAAGGTTGAGTTTGGCTCGTTAATAATCTTCAAGCTTGAGCTCAGCTTATTTAATGCTTGAGCATGACTCGTTTATGCTAGAAGATCCTGAGCTTGACTCATTTAAAACTATATTATTAAAGCTGGAGGTTTAGCTCGGCTTGTTCTATAAATTTTCAAGCTCAAGGCCAGCTCGTTTAAAGCTCAAGCTCGACTAGCTATAAAATTTCAAGCTCGAGCTAATCTTGTTTATTATTTGTTAAATGTATAATTTATATATATATATATATATATATGTATGTATTTTTTTTGTAAATATACATTTATACTTGTAACTTTAGATATATTAAGATATATATTATGTAGTTACTTTAGTTATAATTTGATGTGTAATATCATATAAAATAAAATATAAAATGTTACATTTACACAAGTAACAAGCCCACTTAGACTAGAGATGTCAAACGAACCCAAACCTGACGGGCTAACCTGAAACATGCGTGACAAGTATTCAGAAATTGTCTATGGAGCTAGTTTTAAAAAGTTTTAATCGTATGTAGACATGATTATACAGATTAGCTGAGACATGAATACCCGTTTACCGTAACCACTGGTTTTTAGTTATTTATTAGATTTTTATGTTTCTGATATTCTGTTTTATTACTGATTAAACAGGTACAAAGAATGGTTAACGAAGCTGAAAAGTTTGCAAAAGAAGACAAAGAAAAACGTGACGCCATCGACACAAAGAACCAAGCAGATTCAGTCGTATACCAAACCAAGAAGCAGCTGAAGGAATTAGGAGACAAGGTTCCCGCACCGGTCAAAGAGAAGGTTGAAGCCAAGCTTGGTGAGCTCAAGGAGGCAATCAGTGGCGGGTCAACACAAGCCATAAAAGACGCGATGGCAGCTCTTAATCAAGAGGTCATGCAGCTCGGCCAGTCACTTTACAACCAGCCCGGTGCACCAGGGGCTGAGCCGTCCGAGTCATCAGACAAGGGGGACAAGGGACCCGAGGGTGATGTCATTGATGCCGATTTTACCGACAGCAAGTGAGTCATGTAATTCAAACAGTATGGTTTTTTGGGTACATGAGTTTGGAAAAAGTATAGTATGATGAATTTAGTTGTAGGTAAACACAACAAAGTGGATGGTTAGAACGTGGATTTTTGTTTCATCATTTGTTTTGTTGAAGTCGCGTCTGAATCCTTAGTTATTTATATCGAAATAGTGCATTTGTTGTTACCTACCCGAGCACGACATTGTGATATTGTAAATAAATGAGAGGACTTAGGTGTATGAGATTGAGAGCTGGCCGTTAAAAACAGTTACACCAAGGTAGTTTAAAGAGAAAATTAAGAAAATGACCATGAAGATAGTCAAAATGGAATACATCATACAAATCTATGCGCGCACACAACAAATATTTGTAGTTGTAACTTACGGCAAGGCAAGAGAACACTATTTGTAGTTGTACCTTACGGCAAGGCAAGAGGGGTGTTCTTGGCAAAGTGAAATCGGTACCGTACGCCTTAGTCGAACATAGCCTACCTTAAGTAAGGGCAAACTGCGTGTGTGGAGACTGGAGAGGAATGAGCGGGAGTTTGGGGGGGGGGGGGGGTACTGTATGGGCAAATGATGATGATGTGGTATCATGAGATTAGTGGAAGAGTGGGTAGTTTAGTGGAGTACCCCTTTCCCCTTTATGCATACATGAGAAAATGTGACTTTTTATTTAAATGACCACTAACTTAAAAACTTATGCACCTAGACTAGGCACGACTGGCTCACAAGATCTATAGTTATAACGCTTATATAGGAAAGGAAAGAAAAGGAAAAATTGGACATTTGGGATCATCTTTGTTGGTTGTTTTAGTATTATTTTTCCTAGCAAAGAAATATTTGATATTCAGAACACGATAATTAAAGAATTTTAGAAATAAAACTTCAAAGTAATTTTTCCAGAACGGTGACTATATCATAAAACATAAAGAAGAAGATATAATTATAACTTCATTCATTCAGGTAACCTTGAATCGTATAAGACTTGGATAACTCAACTCGATTGATCAAAACTCCATACAGAAACCCAATCCACAAACATTTCATTTCATAAAATCAAAACTCCACCTCAATACTTCATTCTTGTTCCATCACCCCTACAAAACCACACTTCATATTCTTCAACATCCCTCAATCCAAACAGGATTAACGACTCCCTGGAGGACTTTCCCGATCATACCTATTATACTCATCATAAGGCGAACCTTTATGGTAATAACCCAAATACGCACTTCGGCTCGAGTTTGGTGAACCTGTTGGGTGCCTATAGTAATCACTAGCCCTGTCCCTCATCAAATGGTGCTCAGGGCTAGAATTTTTGTGAGGGCTAGGATCTAGTGGCGTTTTGGGATACAGGTAGTGGTGGGGTTGTGGTTGGCGGTGATAATGAGTTTGGGACCCGCTACCAAGGTTTACGAGCCCGGGGCATCAGGCCCATTGGGCTCACCTTACGCAACCCACCGGGATCCGGGCTCATAAGTTAGGAAAGAAGCAGGATATCACTATTACTGGTGCTAGCACATTACCTAGTGATGAGGTATGTTTTATGACTTTCTCAAAGTTGTTTTTTTAAGGTTATCTTCTTCTTGTCAATATCCAAACATTTGAAGTTTGATATGGGATATGCTGTTTGTAACATTCAAACTCAAACTATGGGTATAAATGAGCTGACCTGACCTGACCCTGAGCTTGTCTAAACTCGGGTCATGTATTTAAGAGAGCGCAAGCTTGGCTATTTTATGTTAGGAGAGCTCGAGCTTGCTCGTTGTGCAAGGCTCAAGGTTGAGCTTGGCTTGTTAAATGTTCAAGCTTGAGCTCAACTCGTTTAAAGCTTGAGGTTGACTTGTTTATGAAGAGCTCGGCTTTTTTAAAACTATACGTGTAAAGCTCACCCAATATTGTAATCATCGTTGATCAGCACGAAGAATATACGGCCCTTCAAGAATGTATCACATTGGGTTTAGCTCAGCTTATTGTATAACTTTTTAAGCTCGAGCTCAACTCGTTTAAAGCTATATGTTTAAAGCTCAAGCTCGGCTCACTAATAAAACTTCAACCTTGAGCTTAGCTTGCTGATAAAATTTCGAGCTTGAGCTTGCCTTGCTATAAAATTCAAGCTCAAGCTAGTCGAGTTTATTATTTTATTTATCTATATATGTATATAATTACATATAAATACACGTTTTTAGTTGTAACTTTACCTACACCAAAATATACCATTTAATTATTGTAGTCATAATTTGATGTATAATAATATTCATATAAACGAAAATGTGTTATATTTATATCAGTAACAAGCCCCCTAGAATATAGATGACAAATGAATCCAAACTTGACGGGAGCTTGAAACAAGTGGAACATTCATTTGGATATGGCCTATGAGACTAGTTTTAAAAAGCTATGCATGTATGGTATTAAGTGATAATTGACCTGACTAGTTGAAACTTACATACATGTAAACGTGCATTCGGATGTTTACCCTAACCATACTTAAAAACATCTATGTTTATTTAATTATTTTCTTGGGTAATAGAATAATCAACCAAACCAATCCACACTAATTTTTACCTTTTCATTAGATTTTTCTTTTTTTGTTTTTAATATTCTGTTTTATTAATGATTAAACAGGTAGAAAGAATGGTTAACGAAGCCGAAAAGTTTGCCAAAGAGGACAAAGAAAAACGAGACGCAATTGACACGAAGAACCAAGCGGATTCAGTCGTATACCAAACCGAGAAGCAGCTGAAGGAATTGGGAGACAAGGTGCCCGCACCAGTCAAAGAGAAGGTGGAGGCCAAGCTTGGTGAGCTCAAGGAGGCCATCAGTGACGGGTCAACACAAGCCATAAAAGACGCGATGGCGGCTCTTAACCAAGAGGTCATGCAGCTCGGCCAGTCACTTTACAACAAGCCCGGTGTACCAGGGGCTGAGCCGTCTTAGTCATCAGACATGGGGGACAAAGGACCCGAGGGTGACGTCATTGATGCCGATTTTACCGACAGCAAGTGAGCCATGTAATTCAAATAGTATGATTTTTTGGGTACGTGAGTTTGAAAGAAAAAAGTATAGTATGATGAAGTTAGTTGCAGGTAGACACAACAAAGTGGATGGAATTTGTTACATCATTTGCTTTTTGATTTGAAATTTCATGATTCCTTATTTAGTAACTCGTATTAATATTAACTAGAAGGGTGTCCGCACGATGCAGCGGGTGTTTGAACAAGTTAACCACGTATAAATATAAGTGTTTATGGTTCGGTTAAAACCTTGAAATCGTTTAAATCAGTCATTGGTTTGACTTCTTTTTTCTTTTTCTTTTTTACTTTCGGTTTGTTGGTCGGTTTCAAAATTTTCAAAATGTAGTGAACGGTTGGTTCGCGGTTTATATCGGCAACCGGCTATATGAAACCAGAAAAGACTGTAAATTAACCTAATTGAAATATGATTTCTTTTGTAATCTTTATTGTTATTATTTCACGTCCTAGATTTTCCATTAATATTTACCATTTATGTGGCTAAAATTATCATTTTTATTATGATCATCTCAAGTATCATATTATGTTGGTTTTTAGTTAAAATTGATGGTATATTTAAATTATTAATTTTTTTAAACTAAATTTATTATTAAAGTTTAAACTGTGAAACCAAACTGGAACCAGACCGTTAGTAACGATTAGGTTTCAACTTTCAATGGTTGAGTTTGGTTTTGGACGACAAAAAAATTAGTATTAACGATTGGACTCACAAGTTTAACTTAAAAACCATCAAAACCGCCACTGAACACCCCTACGTAACATATTAATCTATTTAAAATGAAAAAAAAACAACAATATCATACCCAAATTAAAGAGAATAAAATGCTCGTTTTTATGGTGCAATTTGTTTATAAAAATATTAACGTATGAAAAGGCTATAGTCGTTTAAAAATCATGGTTGGGAAGTTAGTTTACAAGTTAAATTAAAAACATAATATGAATAAATATAAGGGACCAAACTTGTAAGTTGAATGAATTGTTTTTAAAAGACATGTTTACCGTTACTGACACATGCACATCATGCTTTAAGTGTTGTAAATTACTTAAAAATGAGTGTCTTAATTTGCACTTGTTTGGTGTATTATATATATATATATATATATATATATATATATATATATATATATATATAGATTATTCTAATCGAAGTAGCATATTTGCTGTTATTAACGTAAGGCTACTTGGTGTTTGATTTTAGAGATGTTAAGCAGTCAGAACCCTAACAAGACAGTATCGTTCTAGATATTTATACTAGGTTCGCCACTATGAATTTAGGAATGTTAAATAGTCGGAAGCTTTTTTTTTTCTCTCGTAGCGGTGTAAATTTATATGTTTTTGTCCGGGCTTTTTTATAGTGTAAATTTACCCATTTTAGTCTGAAGTTTTGAGTCCGCCCCCCCTTTGTTTATGATCGGTTTAATACGTATTTTCATCTGGCCCCTTTGATGTTATCATCCAAGCATTGTTACCGTATACACACACACAGAGATCAGATGACATATGTACTTATAGCAACGGATTCGATCTTACCTCAACTAGTCGAGTGGAAAACGTCACACGCTCAGATGTTAAATTGAATCGGAGATGATGATAATGAAGCAAATATGAACTCGAGAAAAATTAACAATGACGGACAAACAGTTAGTTAATTTACGATTAGAAGGGAGTTTTCAGATATGTTTAAACATAAAACTCCAAATTAGCAACAAATTACAACATATCTTGAAATATAAACTTGTATTGTTGCAATAAACATAAAATTATACGTGTGTGTGCTTTGAATTCTTAATCAAGCAAACTAATATAAGTAACCATATGTATTACTTTTTAACAACATATCATCAAACAAAAACTATGGTTGTACACAATTAGCCACACATAAAACCTTAACATTCAACATAACAGTTACTACTTTAGGTCCCACGAGCTAGAATAAGTAGCCATATCTGTTAGCTTTTAGCCATGGCTAAAGGTCTAGAAAACTTATATTCAAAATTAGTTATGCTTCACAAATCAAGTGTTAAAAATACTGCTAGAAAGAACTATTGTTTCTGAAAGTGCGGATAAACAAGTGTTGATCAGAAAGTAACAAATGGTATGATCAACTGGTTAGCTGTTGTGCTTTATTTTGATTTTCTTTGCAATTGGTCATCCATGTGGGTATATCAATATGGTCAAACTGTATGCAATTGTTGCAACAGATAAACAATAAACGATGATGAAGATAAATAAGTGATGCTTGGAAAAAACAACTGATATGATCAACTAGTAAGCTATTTATGTCTTTGAATATCAGAAATTTTCAACTGTAGCGTCTTTGGTTTGATATGTATTTGCAAGTGGTTAACTGTTATGGTATACATGTATGTGTGTGTGTGTCTATATATATGGTCAATGGTATGTAGTTGCCGCAATACATGAACCCGATTGTTATATAAGGTTTGCTTCAAATGTCAAATGTTATGTGTTAGTACACGTTTTGTTCGTCCCGGTCTTTGTATAATGTAAATGGTCTTTATTATAAAGTATATGGGGTGTTTTGGTAAATGTACTAAGTACATTTGTTATTGTGTGATGTGTCCATTCGTGTTTATTTTGGCTTATTCATTAGACTTGTTAACGAACGAGGACTATAAAAGTGTTACTCGTTAGTCTAAAGTATTAGAAGTTAATGTATGATGACGAATGAAGCTAATTCGTTATGGCTTGTATAACGAATGAGCTCATCGTCTATATATAATTGTAAAGAATTCAAGTAATTTTCAGTTATCATTATCGTTTGTTCAAGCACTTTTATGCTGCCAAATTGATCTCTCAACATACCGATTAACGTAATTCACTAAGTACTAATCGTATATCATATCAACGACTAAATCGACAATTGTATTGATGTCGTAACAATCAGATACCTGTTTCACAAGTGGTATCAGAGCTTGTGTCGGATTGATTAACGACTCGGAATAATTTATACATCAATTGAAATAGTAATTGAGTGTTAAGTGTATTGAACTTGAATCCGGAACAGTACGGGCTGTAAATTGTTCAATTATTCTTTGGAAACATGAAACTGATCTCAATTTGTTGTTCGAATCGTTCATAATCGTATCCTGATCATTCATGATAGTTTAATTGTATTAGTTTGGGTTACTTAAAGAGAACTGAAGGTTTAAGTGTATTGGTTCAGGTCAAAATTGACTGTGTTTGGAATTGATTTTGAGGTTTGGACTAGTTTGATGGTGTTTAGAATGAGTGGACGAGTAGTTTGAGTGGTTATTTCTGGATATTGGTTGTGTTTCGGATGAGTTTTACGTTCGAAAGAGTTTTACATGTTTATGTGTGGTCTGGATTTAATTTCGTATTGGTTTGAATTTGGAAATCTGATGAAGATTTGAAGGTTTGAATGTACATTCATTATATGATGAATGCTCATTCATTACACATAACAGCTCATTCGTGAAACAGTTGTAATCGTTTATGCCAACTGTCATTATGTTCTAACTACCCATTTGTCAAAACAGTGCCACATTCGTTCATTCTAAACCTCATTCGTGATACACTTCATACGCTATTGTTCATTCGTTTGATCATTCGTCTTTGTTCATTCGTTTAAATAGTATCATTCGACATATCATCATTCGTTACACATTTGACACCAAAATAAGACTCATTCATTACGAAGACAAGACTCATTCATTAAACAAACACACTCTCATTCGTTATTAAAGTATTTCCCCATTTGTTATCAAATACTTTCATCTTTTGACAGTTTTCACCTATAATTTCAAACCTTGACAGTTTAAACCCTAAATTTTCAAAGATGGCTAATTTCTATGCTTTAGCTTCTCAAAACATGATCATGCAACATATGTTACACTTAGATGCTGAAATCGGGTCTCATTCCAAATGTTCTAGACTAATGAAGTTGAGTGATTTTTCAAAGTGGGAACCGAGGTTTCGAGCACACATGGGATCCGTACATCCTAATTGTACTCGTAGTCTAGATAATGTGTATACTCCTCCAATTCTTGGTGATCCCACTACGAGCTATACTGAGAAACATTTCAAAACTTACTTAGTTGAAGAGAATAAAGATTTAGAAATCGAGATAAGGGGCTTATTCAACTTTAATGATGGCATTACCCGAGAATATATTTCATCAAGTGGCAAGTATCAAAATCTGTGTTGCATTGTTTCAGCACTAGAGAATGAGAAGTATGAGAAATACTCTGGAGAGTAAAAAATTCATGCTCAAGTTTAAGTTTAGAAACTTTTTCTTGTTGAAAGGGGAAACTGTTGAGGAGTAGGTTTTGTCACTTAATTGTTGAAATGTTAAATTTAACAATGGAACCTAGTCAATTTGATCAAATTGATAATGTCAAGAATGCGTTACCAAGTTCATATTCTACTTTCCTGTTGGTATTGAAAGAGAATAACTTCTTCAAGAATGATGATCTTATTGCTATGGAATTCATGCAAAAGATTGAAGAAAGGGATTTTGACTTGAGATGTCAAAACTATTCAAAGGATAATCAAGACCCTACCTTGTATGGTGGTTCTCTTCCCGTGAGTAGCAGTTCAGTTCCTATCACTGCTTTGTATTCACAAAATAGCCAAGAGATTCCACAAGGTGGAGATTCCATGTCTAATGTATGTATTATGGCTTATGGTTTAACTAATTCATAAAATGGGTCAAGTAATCCATTTGCTGGTTTAAGTAATTCTTCTGCTTCTCAACCACCACAAGTAAACATGAAAGAAGCAAAACAACATTTTGCTTTCTCGAGTACTTTCACGATGTCTTATGAACAATTGGTGGGTGGAAACATTGCTACAAGTGAGTTGACTGATGAAAACTATGACTAGATTAATCCTAATGATTTGGAGTTAATGAATTTAAAGTGGAATACGGCTATGATCGTGAGAAAAGTGAAGAAGTTTATGAAGCAAATGACTAGATTGATCATAATGATTTGGAGTTAATGAATTTAAAGTGGAATATGGCCATGATCGTGAGAAAAGTGAAAAAGTTTATGTAGCAAAACGAGGAAGAGTTTGCCTACTTTGAACAAAACGGTTGGTTTCGATAAATTAAATGTTCGATGTTATAAATGTTAGGACTATGGTCACTTTAATAAAGAATGTGAAAAGCCTAAGAAAGAATATTCGAGACCCTTAACTCAAGACAGAAGTGCAAGTAAGAAGTATTATGAATCAAAAGAGAAAACTTCTACGGGTGAACTAGTGAAAACTGGTGGGTCACAAGATTTAGTTGCTGCTAATGGTATTGACTGGAATCAAAGGCTGTTATGCAACTCACTTAATGGAAATCAAGCAAACCTGGCCATGTTTGAGACAGTTCAACAGTTTGAGGATGCAAGTGGGGATGGATTGACTGAAGAAAGTGATGAGTCAGAGGCTGAATCTGATTATGATTATGATATTTCTAGCCCAGCGCCACAAAATTATTTCGCTTGTATGGCTAAAATCGAAGAGTTTAGTCCAAATTTCTACCGTTGTTGAATATGTTAATGTACATCCTAAAGTTGTGAATGAAACTATGAGTTCACAATGCTCTCAATGTAATGAAAATAAGTCTAAACTTGATTTGATTCGTCATCACAATGAGATATTGGTGAAAGACTTAGCTATAGTTCGTGATAAATATAAACAAGCCTCTGATATTGAACAAAGATCTTAAGTAAAAATTGAGGCGTTGTCGATTAGTAATCATGATTTGAAAGCTAAAATTTCAGTAAAATTGGTAATTATTGATCAACAGTTTCAAGAAATCTTGAAATCGAGAACCAAGATTACTGAACTAGAAAATGAGGTGCTTGAGTTGAAAAGTAAACTTGAAAAGTTTAGAAATTATTCATTTTCATTAAATGAGATAATCGACGTATCTGGTAAACAAAAAAGGATCTAAAAATGGTTTAGTACTTGTTGAAGTTTCTCCACCATTTCAGAATGATTATTTCAATAATCCGTTTATGGGATAATGGGAAAAAGTTGATATCAATAGTCAATTGAATGTTGATTCTCACGTAATTGTTGAACCTATAATCATAAAGGAGGAACCAAAGCAAGTCAAACAAGAAAAAACAGTTTCTCAAGTATCTACTCATGAAACTCATATTCGAAGTGATAAAGTATTTGCTGAATCCGTTGACAATGTGGTCATTGAGGATGTGTTTGTACCCGAAGCGGTACACAAAGAACAGAACGTTTCTCGTTCTAATCACATTCTTTGTGAACCACAAGAATTTGAAGAAGCTGTGTACGGGTCAAACATGTCTAAAGTGAGCAAAAAGAAATCAGAAAACCAATTATTATTGATGCAGATTTGATGAAATTCATTAACCCAATTGAGACTAAAGTAAACACTGGGAGGGTTTTTAAGTTAAAAGGTGTCAATAAAGTATTCGATGAAAAAGACATTCCTTTGCACTTAATCAAACCTGAGTTGATTGAGGGTGTCTTTCATAATGAGACATCAAGCTTAAATGATTTTGAAAAGGCTTTTGAAAAATCCAATTTGACAAACAAGACTGCTTTTAAGCTTAAAGTAAAGCCTCAAGTGAAATTTGTGGAACCTGTTATATTTGTCAGCTCAACTAGAACAGATACTTTACAAAGTTTTTCAAATTGTTCTAATCTTGATTATTACAAGAATAAATGTTTAAGTTCAGTTGGATGATTTTAAAGTTTTGGTTGATTCTTTTCAACCCAAAGTTTCAGATACTAGTGTTAACTCACCACACACTTTTGAGGAGATGAGAACTTGTTTCTCATGTGGTGAACGTGGTAATGTGCACGTCAATGTGGATCTAGGGTCCAAAAGACTGAAAAGCCTTTAATCAAAGAACAATCACCCAAGGTTCCTTTAGTTAAACAAATTTTGAAAAGACAACCTCAAACTTGATGATACTCGTATCATGTTTCATGATGTGAATCCACGTAAGGTGGTTCATGTAAATGAGGTTAAGGTAAATAACAATTCGTTTGATCCTGTTCAACCAATTTGTCAAAATAAAGATTCAAATGTGATTAAAGATGCCTATCTTCGACAAAAGTCAAAGAAACTAGTGAATTATACTCAAGTTCATCAATCACATGTGAAATAAAAAATTATTGAGTATGAAAAAGAATCAAAAGAGGTGCCCAAGACTGAGGTCTGGGCAACCTTTTTGAAATAATTATTTACCTTGTTGTGCAGAGCTCATCCAAGACTATTTCTGGCGATAAATGGATAATGGATAGTGGATGTTCTCAACACATCACTGGCAACCTTGATCTTCTTTCGAATGTTAAAGACGTTCAAGGAGGGTATGTAAAATTTGCTGGTAATCAAGGTGGGATGATTACAAAGGAAGGTGAAGTATCAAATAGTAGTATTACATTTAAGCGGGCTAATAATTGTGATAAAGTGGATCCAATCTGCTAAGTGTGTCTCAGATTTGTGATAAGCAATTTACCACTTTATTCACCGACAAGGAATGTGTAATCCTTAAATCGGGTTATGTTATTCCTGAAGATATGGTTGTCATGAGATCTCCTCGATCAAATGATATTTATGTACTCAATATGAGTTCTAAAGTATAATCTTCTTCTTCTACTGAAACGTGTTTTGTCTCGAAAGCAACCAAGAAAGACTCAATCTTGTGGCATAGGCATATGGGTCATATTCATGTTCGTAAGGTGAATCACTTAATGGCCAATGTTTTAGTGGATGATGTTTCACTAAAACATTTCAAACTGACCGATCACTATGTTGCTTGCAAGAAAGGTAAACAAAAGAAGAAGTCGCACCCATTAAAACAGATTAATTCCACTAATACTCCTTTGGAACGACTTCATATGGATTTATTCGGTCTAGTGAATCGTTCGAGTATTGATGGAGATTGGTATTGTCTAGTTGTTACCAACGACTATTAAAGGTATTCGTGGGTGTTATTTATGACTTCCAAAGATCAGACACATCTTCTCGTACAAAATTTTATCACCAAGATCGAATCAATTTACAAACATAAAGTGAGATGAATTCGAAGTGATAATGGCACGGAGTTCAAGAATAATGTCTTAGACTTTTCTGTATTAAAAAAGGAATTCATCGGAAATACAATGCTCCATATGTGCCACAACAGAATGGTGTAGCTGAGAGAAAGAATAGAACACTTATTGAAGCAGCAAGAACAATGTTGACAGATTCAAAGCTTTCCATCCAATTTTGGAATGAAGCTGTGAATACTGTTTGCTATACTCTAAATCGTGTTCTAACGGTTAAAAAGCTCAAGAAGACGAGTTATGAGCTACTCAATAACTGTAAGCCTAATTTACAATTCCTGAACCATTCGGGTGTCCATGTACTATGCTTAAACGTGAGGCATGTAAATTTGAAGAAAAGGCGATTGAAGGTTACTTTGTTGGTTATGCGTCACCCAAGAAACGTGTCTTTAATTTTTCTTCTGGGTGTGTAGAAGAATGGTTTCATGTTGACTGTCAAAGGTACACAACACCATCTTCAGGTACGGGACCTGATTGGATGTTCGATTATGAGGAGTTATTTAAGTCGTTTACTCCATCAGTTGGGGTACCAACCGAAGACTTGGTTTGCGCATATTTGGAAGAACAAATGTTTTCCATACCAAGGTCTTCTATTTATGATGATGATGTGGTACAATATCAGCCGATTTTGAAGATTCTTCATCTGCTCCATTGGTTGAACCTCAATATATTCCTGAGTTACATGTTGGAGACTCTTCTCAAACAATGAATTACCAAGCAAATGAAGAAATGTTACTAATGTACAAGACAATGTTGTTGTTTCTGAGAATCCAACTTTTCGAATTTAATCGTATCATTCTCAGGACAACATCATTAGTGATCTTAATGATGGTGTTCGTACGCAACGACAGGTCGCTAATATATGTGAAGATAAAGTATTGTGTGCATACACTGATATGCATGCTTCGGGAATCATGAGCATCACCTGCTACACTTGCTTTTGATCTCAAGTTGAGCCGACAAGTGTTCCTATGTAACATCAAGATTCTTCATGGGTAGAAGCAATTCAAGAAGAGTTGCAGCAGTTTGTGTGACTGGGTGTTTGGGATCTCATTGATAAAATGGATCGGGTTATAAGGCCTATCCCGACAAAATGAGTTTTTAAATGTAAAAAGGATGATCGTGGGGTTATTTTCCGAAGTAAAACACATTTGGTTGTGCAAGGTTTCAATTAGCAAGAAGACGTGGATTACACAGAAATATATGCCCTGTTTGCAAGACAGAAGGCTATACGTATGTTTCTAGCCTACACAACCTTTAAGAATTTCAAAGTTTATCAAATGGATGTTAAGAGTGCGTTTCTTAGTGGGGAACTTCATGAAGAGGTGTATGTGAAGCAGCCTTATAATTTTGAAGATTCTGACTATCCCGAGCGTGTTTACCTATTAAACAAGGCTCTATAGGTCTTCTCCAAGCCCTGAGGGCTTGGTATAGCACACTTGCTTACCATTTGGTCGATAACAACTTCAAACGAGGGATTGTGGATTGTACTCTCTTTTATAAGATAGTCGAAGATGATTTGCTCCTTGTACAGATTTATGTTGATGGTATCATCTTTGGCTCCACAAATTACACGTCATGTAAAGACTTCGAGAAGTCGATGCAGACAAAGTTCGAGATGAGCCCGATGGGAGAGATGAGCTTCTTTTTGGGGTTGTAGGTTCATCAGTTTGATGACGAGATCTTTATCCACCAGGCAAAGTATTAGAACAATGTCTTGATCCGATTCAAGATAATAACCGGAAAAGTTCCTTCCACTCCTCTTCCCGTGGGTCATAATTTGTCACTGGACGAATTGGAGGATACTGTTGATCCAAGCCTTTACCGAGCAATGATTGGTTCATTAATGTATTTAACTGCATCATGCCCAGATATAATGTTTGTTGTTTGTATTTGTGCCAGGTATCAATAGAGTCCCTGAGTTACTCATCAGGCGGTTGTGAAGCGTATTTTTCACTATCTGAGGGGTAATCCTAACATCGGGTATGGTATCCCAAGGACGATAGTTTTGATCTTACCGCTTTCTTAGATTCCGATTATGGAGGATGCAAGATCAACTTCAAGTATACAACGGCGAGTTGTCAGTTTTTAGGAAACCGGCTTGTTTCCTGGTAGTGTAAGAAGCAGACAATAGAGTCTACATTAACCACCGAAGCCGAATACGTGGCAACCTCGAGTTGCTGTTCACAAGTTTTGTTAGTACATTGTTTTGTCGTCTCGGTCTTTGTTTAATTATGTAATTTATCTTTATTAATGTAAAGGGCATTTTGGTCTTTGTTATGTCCATTCGTTAAGTTATATATGGCTATTCGTTAAGTGTGTTTAACGAATGTGCCCAGTCGTCATGTTTATTGGCCATTCGTTATAGATTGTATAACGAATGAGCCTATACACTATTATTATGTACCATTCGTTAAGGTTGTCTAACGAATGAGGTATAGCAAATGAGTCATTCGTTATACTTTAAGTTAGAATTAGGGAATGAAGACGAATGGATCCCATTCGTTATGAGATGTATAAAGAATGGGTATCGTCTTCTATATATAGCCTATACCCTGATCTAATTTAGAACAAGTGTGTGAATTATATTATAAAGTGCCGTTACTCTGTCCATTTACTCTCTCAACACACACATTACACTTAAAGTATATCAATCACCTATAATATATCGATGAACTAGAAACGTTCAAGTATGAATTGAAATAAATACGTCCGTAATAGGTTTCACAAGTGATATAAAAGCCTAGATGTTCGATTATTAAGGTGATTTGATGTTAATTAATATGAATTGATGAGAATTCATTGGTTAATTTTTTGAGTTTAAAGTTTGAAATTGTTTTGATTGATTTTGGATCAGTTATTACTGTGTATTGGATAATTGATGTCAATTTGATCATAATTCAGTTCGTAATTAGATATGTGAGCTTCGTGATAGTTTAATTGGTTAACTGTTTGTCAATTTGTTGTAATTGAAGTTTTGATTGGTTAAGTACGGAACAGAGTGTTACGAGAATGGTTTTGCCTGATTTCGGACAAGTTTGGATGGGAATTAATGGTTCATGTTAGTCAGGGTTTGTTCGGATAGTGATTATGAGTTGTTTAAGCATTTATTTGTTGATTTTGGTGTTGAAACATACGAGTAATACATGATTAATTGTTGTTCGGATTTGTTTTTGGATATGGAGGATTGAATATCTGGAAATCTTGTTGAAGATTTGAAGGATCCATTCGTTACATATAACGACTAATTCGTTATGCTGTAACTGATCATTCGTTATAGAAGCATAACCGTATTTGACACGTGTTAGGTTGTTGTAACTGATCATTCGTTTACTGTAGCTTATTCATTACCAAGGCATCATTCGTGATAGACTTATTTGCTATACAATACCTATTCATCAAATCCTATTCGTTATGCTATTAGTGTGCTCATTTAGTTGCTGATTCGTTTGATTAACTAGTTATTCATTACTCCATTCGTTATTGGATCGTTCATATGAACAATAATCACTCGTTACTCAGAAGCTGATCATTCGTCATAGCTATTCATTATCCATTTGATATCATTCGTTACAATCATTCGTGATACCATTCTTACAAGAATCATCCTCATTCGTTGCCATAACCTTATACCATTCGTGTGACAATTCATCTTTCATTACCATAACCTTATACCATTTGTGTGACTGTTAATCATTCGTCACTAGAACTTATATTTTTCACCCATAAGTTTATGATATGGACAATTTATAACCTAAACCTTGAACTGTCGATCATTTAAGCACATATTTTTGATATGGCTAACTATTATGCGTTAGCATCTCAAAATATGATGATACAGTAGATGCTCCACATGGACGCAGAAATCGGTTCACATTTCAAATGTCCCCAACTTATGAAATTCAGTGAATTTACTAAGTGGGAACCGAGATTCAGAGCACATTTGGGATCCGTGCATCTTGATTGCTCTAGATGTCTTGATGATGTTTATACCCCTTCGATGATTGGTGATGCAAGTACAAGTTACAAACATAAGGCTTATAGTGCTTATACTCAAGAAGAGAAAAAGGATTTAGAAATTGAAACCAAAGGATACTCTATTTTGACCATGGCCTTACCAGATAATATTTTCCACCATGTGGGAAGTATTAAGATATGTGATTCGTTGTTCCAACACATTCGAATGATAAGCATGGGTAATACACAAGAAAGTAAGAATGTAACGCTAAAGTTTCATTTCAGAAACTTTTGCTTGTTGAAAGGAGAGACAGTTGAAGAGATGTTGACCAGGTTCAGTCACTTACTTGCTGAAATGAATAAGCTGAAGATGGAACCGACTCAATAGATCAGATTGACACTATCAAGAATGCACTGCCGAGTTCTTATTCGACTTTTTCAATTATGCTGAAAGAAAATAATTTTTTCAAAAGAGAAGATCTGACGGCTATGGATTTTAGGCAGAAAATAGAACATGAGATGTCAAAAGTCGTCAAAAGATAACCAATATCCAACATTGTATGGAGGATCTTTACCATTAAGCAGCACCTCAGCCCTAATCAATGCTTTCCTATCTCAAACCTCTCAGGAAATGCCATCGTCTTTCAATGAACAAATGCCAAATGTTTGTTTTATGGATTTTGGATCGAACAACAATTGAAGTGGATCAAATACTTTATTTCCGAGTGTTGGTAATGCTTCATCTCAACCACCAAACTTTAACATGAAGGAAGCATAACAAAATTTTGCTTCCCTCTGTGCCTTTATGAGTTCATATGAGAACTTGGTAAGTGGTAAAATTGCCACTAGTGAGCTTACTGATGAATATTATGATTAGATTGATCCAGATGATATGGAATTTATGGAATTAAAGTGCAATATGGCCATGATTGTCAGAAAAGTTAAAAGATTTATGCAAAGAACGGGAAAAGATTTGCCGACTTTGAACAAGAGGGTTGGATTTGGTAAGTTAAAGGTGAGATGCTACAACTGTCAGGACTTTGGTCACTTTGACAAAGAATGTGAAAAGCCAAAGAAATAATATACTAGACCCCGTAATCAAGATATAAGCTCGGGTAAGAAGTACAATGATTCAAAAGAAAAGCTTCTGGGAGTGATTCTTCTAAGCCTGCTGGTTCACAAGCATTGATCACGCCTGATGGAATTGATTGGTATCAAAGATTGTTGGGTAATGGTACTGGTAATCAAGCAAATCTTGCTTTGTTTGAATCTATTGAGAATTTTCAAGATGCTCGAGGGGAAGGATTAGCTACCGAGAGTGAATCAAAGACTGAATCTGATTCTGATGTCTCAATCATCATGCAACCAAGTTCTTTTGTATGTATGGCCAAAATTGACGAGGTTAGTCCTATCTGTGTTTTAAATATGCTTGAAAATTCATCATATGAATCAATTAAGTTATCTGAAAATGCTTCATGTAATGATTGTGAGGAATATAAGTCAAACTTTGACTTAATTCATGCTCAAAATGAAACATTACTAAAAGAACTTGCTATAGTTCAAGATAACTATAGATAATCCTCAGATTTAGAAATGAATTCAAAAGATAAAATTGAAGGATTGTCTAATTGTAATCATGATCTAAAAGCCGAACTTTCAGGAAAACTGATTATTGTTGACAAACAATTTCAAGAGATTCTCAAATTGAGATCCAAAATTACTTAACTTGAAAATGAAATCCTCGAGTTAAAGAATAAGTTGGGAAAGTTTCGAAATTCATATTTTCTTATAAACGAAATAATTGAGGTTTCGGGTAAACAAAAGGGATAGAAAACATGATTAGGATTTGTAGAGGTTCCTCCACCATTCTCTAATAACTATTCACACAATCCCTTTTCTAGGAAAGAAGAAAAAGTGATTAAAACTTCTAAAATTGAATTAGTCGTTAATGTGGAAAAATCAACACAAATTTCTGAAGAAAAACCAACTAATCCTTCATTAGCTCAAGGATCTCATACTCAAAGAAACAAAGTGTTTGTTGAGACTGTTGAAGAGGTTGTGATCGAGGACGTGCTTGAACCTCAAAACAGACACAAAGAAAAGAATATTCCAAATTCTAATCACATCTTATGTGAACCTCATGAATTTGAGGAGGCAGTGTATGGTTCAAATACATCTAAAATCAACAAATCGAAGGTTAAACCCAAGAAATAAAAAAACCAACTAATTCTGATGAGGATTTAATGAGATTCATTAATCCTTCTTGTGGTAAAGTAAACACAGGTCGTGTGTTTAAATTAAAGGGTATAAACAAAGTCTTTGAAGAGAAAGACATTCCCCTACACTTGATCAAGCCAGAACTGATCGAGAGTGTCTTCCAGAATGAAACTTCAAGGTTACATGGTCTTGAACGAGCTTTTGCAAGTTCTAAATCGTTAAACACACCAATACTTAAACCAAGTTTGAAACAACATTTAAAAACTGTTAAACCTGTAACGTTTGTTAGTTCTACTGGAATTGGCACTTAAAGTTTCTTAAATTGTTCAAATTTGGAATTTTATAAAAATAAAAAGGCTGTGACTTTTGACAATTTAGATATTGTTAAAATCTAAAGTGATTCTTGTCAATCCAATGTTACTCAATCGTCTGTTAAACCATGTTGTATGTTCGTTGATATGAGAACCTGTTTTTATGTGGCGAACGTGGACATGTTGTAAGAAATTGTGGATCAAGGAAATTGAAGAATGTTAATCTGGTTACCAAGGAACAACCCAAAAATATTCGTGTGGTTAAGGAGATTCTTAAAAGACCACAATCTCAAGTTGACGAGACTCACATAAATTTTCATGATGTGAACCCACGAAAGGTGGTTCATGTTACTGATAAAATTGTTAAATTAAACCCAAAGTCTTTGTACCTTCACAACCACTTTGTACAAACTATGACACAAATGTGATTAAAGATGCATATGTGAGACGTAAGTCAAAGAGACCCGTGACTTATTCACAAGTGTAGATCACAATTGGGGTCTAAAGTGATTAAATCTTCTGATGAAAAGAAAGAAGTGCCTAAGAGTGAGGCATGGGCTGCTTTTTTGGTCTAATTGTGTTTCTTGAAATGTGCAGAGTTTATCTAAGACTATCTCGGGAGAAAGTTGGATTATGGATAGTGGATGCTCTCGTCATATCACTGGAAATATTAACCTTCTAACCAATGTGAAGAATATTCAAGGGGGTTATGTGGGTTTTGCTGGTAATTCTGGAGGCATGATAACCAAAGAATGGGATGTGTCAAACGGTAGTATTACGTTTGAAAAAGTAAATTATTGTGACAAGGTGGATCACAATTTGTTGAGTGTTTCTCAAATTTGTGATAAAAAGTATACCACCGTGTTTACTGATAAGGAGTGCATAATACTAAAACCAGGATATGTCATTCTAGAAGACATGGTTGTTATGCGTTCTCCTAGATCGAATGATATTTATGTACTGAATATGAGTACTAAAGTATCGACCTCAACTTCTGTGGAAACGTGTTTTATCTATAAAGCAACTGAGAAAGAGTCGATTCTGTGGCACAGGCGTATGGGTCATATACATGTCAGAAAGATGAACCATCTGATTGCAAATGATTTAGTGGAGGGAATTCTACTAAAGCATTTCAAGTTGACCGATCACCGTGTTACATGCAAAAAGGGCAAACAGAAGAAGCAGTCGCACCCGACAAAGTTATTTAAATCCATTGATACTCCACTTGAATGACTTCATATGGATTTGTTTGGTCCTGTGAATCATGCGAGTATTGTTGGAGACTGGTACTATTTAGTCGTGATTGATGACTATTCGAGGTACTCGTGGGTGTTTTTATGAGTTCTAAAGATCAGACACCAGTTCTTGTACTAAATTTAATCACCAAGATTGAATCACTTTACAAACATAAAGTGAGACACATTCGAGTGACAATGGTACGGAGTTCAAAAACACCGTACTGGACTTTTTCTATATTCAGAAAGGTATTCATCGTGAATATTGTACTCCTTATGTACCACAACCGAACGGTGTTGTTGAATGAAAGAACCGAACATTGATTGAAGCAGCAAGAACTATGTTAGTAGACTCAAAGCTTCATGTTCAATTTTGGAATGAAGCTATGAAAACTGCTTGCTACATACTCAATTGTATTCTGACGGTTAAGAAGATACAAAATACAAGTTATGAGTTTCTCAACAACCGAAAACCTAATTTAAAGCTCATTGAACCTTTTAGGTGTCCTTGCACAATGTTGAAACGTGAGGCGGGACAATTCGATGAGAAGGCTACTGAAGGTTATTTTCTAGGCTATGCATCACCTAAGAAATGTGTCTTTAATTTCTCTTTGGGTTTTGTAGAAGAGTGGTACCATGTTGATTGTCAAAGCTATACCACACCTCCTACTGGCAGGGGTCCTAATTGGATGTTTGATTATGACGGTTTATTTAATTCTTTTACTTCATCAATTGAACAACCAAATGAAGACTTGGTGAGTGTTTATCTAGAAGATCAAATGTTTTTCACGCCAAGAGTTTCTACATATGATGGAACTGCTGACCTTGATCATCCTGAAACATCTGATGTTGTTTATGTTTCTTCGGATGATGGTCCTTTTATAGATTCTTCTTCTGCTCCATTTGTTGAGAATCCTGAGGTTACTGAGGTAACTACTGGTGAAGAGAATATAACTAATTTAAGTGCTCATGTTGTTGTTCCTGAACATCCGACTATTCGGATTCACACGTATCATCCTCAGGACAACATCATTGGTGATCTTGATGTAGGTGTTCGTACATGACATTAGATTTCTAATGCAAATGATGATAACATTTTATATGTGTATGCTGATATGCATTCATCAGGAATCATGAGCATCACTCGATACACTTGCTTCTTATCTCAATTGGAACCGACAAGTGTTCGTATGGCACTCGAAGATTCATCATGGGTTGAGGCAATGTAAGAAGAATTGCAACAGTTTATTCGACTGGATGTATGGGATCTCATCAATAAACCTAATTGGGTTAAGAAGCCTATCCCAACTAAATGGGTCTTTAAATGTACGAAGGATGACCATGGGGTCATAGTGAGAAATAAAGCGCATTTGGTCGTGCAGGGGTTTCATCAGCAAGAAGGCATATATTACACCAAAGTGTATGCTTCTATTGCAAGACTGGAAGCAATACGTATATTTTTGGCCTATGCTACCTTCAAGAACAATAAGGTATATCAGATGGACGTTAAAAGTGTGTTTCTTAACGGTGAACTTCATGAAGAGGTGTTCGTGAAACAACCTCCTGGTTTTGAAGATCCTGACCATCCAGACCGTGTTTACCGTTTAAACAAGGCTCTTTATGGTCTACACCAAGCCCCGAGAGCTTGGTACGGCACGCTTGCTGAGAATCTTACGGATAGTGGTCTCAAACGAGGGACTGTGGATTGTAGCCTATTCAACAAGACTGTTGGAGAAGATCTGCTCCTTGTCCAGATTTATGTCGATAACAAAATATTTGGCTCAACAAATGACAAACTTTGTAAGGACTTTGAAAAGTTGATGCAGTCAAAATTTGAAATGAGCTCGATGAGGGTGATGGATTTCTTTTTAGGGTTGCAGGTTCAACAGTCTGACGCTGGAATTTTCATTCATCAGACAAAGTATGTGAACGACGTCTTGAGCCAATTCAAGATAACTGCCGGAAAAGTCTCTTCTATTCCTTTTCCCGTGGGTCACAATTTTTCACCGGAAGAATTGGAAGATACCGTTGATCAGACTCTTTAGCGAGCTATGATAGGTTCTTTAATGTACTTAAATGCTTCGCATTTTGATATAATGTTTGCTGTTTGCTTGTGTGGCAGGTGTCAAGCGAGTCCTCGTGTGACTTGTTTGGCGGCGGTGAGCATATATTTCACTATATGAGGGGTAATTCTGACATCGGGTTATAGTATCCCAAGATGATAGTTTCGATATTAAGTCTTTTTCCGATTCGAATTATGGAGGATGCATGATCAACTTCAAGTCTACTACATCGGGTTGTCCATTCTTAGGAAGCCAACTTGTTTCCTGGAAGTTTAAGAAGTAGACAACGGTCTCCACTTCAACTTCAAAATCCAAATACGTGGTAGCCTCGATTTATAGATCCAGCAACACTTGCGGGATTACGGTTTAAAATTTCTTACTACTCCCATTCATATTGATAACTATGCTGCATTTGTATCACGAAGAACCCCGTGAACCACTCTAAAACGAAACATATTGATATTCGTTATCTTTTTATTCGTGATTACTTTGAAAAGAAATTAATTGACATCGAGAAGGTGCACACGGATTATCAGAAGGCAGACCTTTTTATCAAAGCATTTGATAAAACAAGATTTAAATTTTTGTTTGGTTAACAGTTTAAAATCTCTTGCTGATATCCCTAAGCTTGGATAATCCTTTTTTTTTTTGTTTTTGTTTGATTGTACAGTTTTGCTTCATTTGTCTTTCTTTAATATTTTGGTTTTTTGGGGAGAAAAAGGAAAATACAAAAATATTGTGCTTTCAGTTTGTACAGATAAAATCCAAAAATTTCATATATTTCAAAAATACAAAAACATTAAAAAAATGTGCTCTTCAAAATGAGTTTAGAAGCAAAAAGAGAATATGATAGTACATTGGTCAATATTACTCTGAAATTTTAGTATAAAAGCAAGCTTAAAAGACTGAGTGCTTGGTGCATTGGTATGTCTTAAAAAAATATCTAGAGTAAAATATGTGATATAAACATAAAATTGCCATATTGAAAGAGGTGTTAGTCTTCTACAAAAGTCTTGGTAATGAAGGCAGAAATGTAATTGCCTGTCATACTCAAGCCTTCTGTCTGTTTGATCACCAAAATTAGAAATTTCAAAATAAAATCATCTAGTTTATGGTTAACACTTCAATGGTGTATGGTCTTATGACCTCAATTGTTGTATTGATGGGATGCCTCAAGTTTCTGGATACTGTGAGTCTTTATGCGGTTTATTATCTGGGTATTCGTAATCTGAATACTTAAATGCTTTAAGAGCGAACCCTTATAAGTCAATAAACTTGATCACTGTTGTACTTTGTACAAACTTATTACGGACTTGATTAAACACACTGTTAATAATTGTTAGTGCATTGTTGTCGTCTCAGTATTTGTATTTATTGTAATTTATTTTTATTAATGTAAAGGGCATTTTAGTCTTTTCACCAGTCTATACGTTATACTAAGTGTTCATTCGTTAAGGATGTTTAACAAATGAACCTATACATTATATTATACGGCCAATCGTTAAGGATGTTTAACAAATGGGCCTAATCATTATTAGTAAATTACCATTCGTTATGGAATGTTAACGAATGAGGTATAGCGAATGAGTCATGCGCTATACTGTTAAGTTAAAGTAGAGAAAAAATACGAATGAGTTCCATTCGTTATGGCATGTATAACGAATGGAATTCGTCTTCTATATATATGTGTTTGCTAAAACGTAATTTAATAAGTGTGTTGATAATTATTCCAGTGAATCGTTACTCTGACCAATTCACCTCACACACACACACACTTCGTTCACTAAATCACTCAATCACCTATCACATATCAAGAAATATATCCGTTAATGTATAATATGTTATTATTGAATCATATATTTTGATATCAGGCTCTCTCAATTGGTATCAGAGCTGAGCATTCGATTGTATAGGTGATTTAAGTATTAATCATGATGTATTGATGAGAATTCATTGAGTATTTGGTGTAAATTGAGATCTGAAACTGTGTTTATCAATTTTGATTCAATTATTTCTTAGTTATGGATAATTGAATTCTAATTGATTCAAATCCAATTCGTAATCAAATTTACAAGGTTAGTATTGCTTTAATTGAGTTATTATTGGATAATTGATCGGAATTGAGGTTAATTGATAAAGTATGATACATAGTTTTCTGTTTGAGTGTTAGTTTGGATTTCGGACAAGTTGGACTAGAATTGGACGTTTGGATGTGTTAGGGTTTGTTCGCGGGGATTATACGAGTACTTTAAGCTATAATTTGCTGATTTTGGTTAAGATACGGACGAGTAATCCGTTGTTAATTGATTGTTTGGATTTACGTCTGGATTTGGAATTGAAGATCTATAAATTGAGTTTGAAGGTTTGAAATCTCATTCGTTACAATATAACGATTCATTCCTTATACTGTAGCAGCCATTCGTTATCAACCTATAACCGTTTATTGACATGTTGCAGGTTGTTACAACTGACCATTCGTGTACTGTAGCTCATTCGTCATCAAGTTCCTATTCATGATCAGTTCATTCGTTATAGAAACATCATTCGTGACAAACTGATTCATTACCAGATCCGTTACCTGATTCGTCAAGCCATCCGTTATGCAAGTCGTTTGATCATTCATATGCTGATTCATTACACTTGAATCATCATTCGTGATAGCTATTCGTTACAACAGTGGTGTCATTCGTTACATTAGTTTGTGATACCATTCGTTACCATAACCTTATAACCTCATTCGTGTTACTGTTCAACATTCGTTACTAAAATCATCCATTCATTACAGAAAGTTTCATTTTAAACCCTTAAGTTTTAAACTTGAACATTTTTAACATAAACCTGAATTTGTTGATCATTTAACCCATATTTTTGACATGGCTAGATTTTGCGCGCTGGTATCTCAAAATATGATGCTGTAACAAATGCTCCACTTAGATGCTGAAATCGGTTCACATTCTAAATGTCCCTGAATCATGAAATTCCGTGACTTTGCTAAGTGGGAACCAAGATTCCGAGCACATTTAAGATCTGTAGATCCTGATTGTTCGAGATGTCTTGATGATGTGTATACTTCTCAATTGATCGGTGATGCGACTACTGGTTTTGAACCCAAGGATTTTTCTGCTTATACCCAGGATGAGAAAAAGGCTTTAGAAACTTTAACTTTTTGAAGTGAGAGACAGTTGAGGAGACGCTGACCAGGTTTAACCTTTTGATTGCTGAGATGAGCAAACTGAAAATGGAACCATCTCAATCAGATAAGATTGACACTATCAAGAATGCTCTACCGAGTTCTTATTCAACTTTTCTGCTTGTGCTAAAAGAAAGAGTTTCTTCAAAAATGAATATCAAACTGCTATGGAGTTTATGCAGAAAATAGAAGATAGAGAGTATGACATGAAGTGTCAAATGTCTTCAAAATAAAACAAAGATCCAACATTTTATGGAGGATCTTTACTATTAAGCAGTACTACAGCCCCAATCAATGCCTTCTTATCTCAGACTTCACAAGAAATGCCATCTTCGGTAAATGAACAAATGCCTAACGTTTGTTTCATGGCATCTGGATCAAACAATTGTTTTGGTGGAAAAAATACTTCACCTTATGGAAATGCTTTAGCTCAACCACAAAATGCGAGGAAAGAATTTGAACACCACTTTTCTTTTCTAAGTGCTTTCATGAGTTCATATGAAAATCTGGTGAATGGTAAAATTGCCACTAGTGAGCTTACTGATGAAGACTATGACCAGATCGATCCAGATGATTTGGA
The DNA here is from genome assembly GCF_021521415.1 of Bidens hawaiensis. Lineage (NCBI taxonomy): Eukaryota > Viridiplantae > Streptophyta > Magnoliopsida > Asterales > Asteraceae > Bidens > Bidens hawaiensis. The sequence goes on from NW_027491451.1 coordinate 50,053, forward strand.
GTTAATGGAGTTGAAATGGAATATGTCAATGATTGTTCGTAAGGTAAAGAAGTTCATGTAGAGGACTGGGAAAAATCTTCCTACCTTGAATAAGATTGGTTTTGACAAGCTTAAAGTAATATGTTATAACTATCAAGATTTTGGTCACTTTGCCAAAGAGTGTTACAAGCCAAAGAAAGAATACAATGGACCACGTAATCAAGAAAGAAGCTCGAGCAAGTACACCGATTCAACTGAAAAAGCTTCTGGGGGTGATTCTTCTAAAGCTGCTGGTTCACAAACTTTGCTCATAGCTGAAGGGATTGATTGGAATCAAAGGTTGCTGGGTAATGGCAATCAAGCTAATCTTTCCATGTTTGAACAAGCTGTGAATTTTCAAGACGCTCAAGGTGATGGATTGACTAACGAGAGTGAAACAAAGACTGAATAAGTATGACAAACTGAAAATTTTTCTTACTTTTTCAGACACTCATCACGACTTGACTCAAATTTTCGGGACGAAAATTCTTTAACATGGGAATGATGTGACAATCGTCAATTTCAGGTTAACTCCGTTAATTCAACTCCGTCAATTTAAACTTAAAGATCACTGAATCTATAACGCACACCTCATTACATTTAAACTAGGGTTTAAATGACGCTTAACACTTACTACATGTGTAGTCTTTCGGGAATTGCACCGAAACGCAAACGAGTTGACGCAAACAATTGGTGAATAAACGAAAAACGTCAAAACAATAATTATGTGATAATTATGTGTTAGACTTATGTGTTATGTGATAACATTGTTATAAACGTTAACTCAATGTGCTAGAACTAGTTAATTAAGCTAGAAAAGTAACATTTGAAAGTGGAGGGACCTAGATGTAACATGATTATTATTAATAATATTATAAAACCCTAACTCTCCTCTCTCTTTCCCTCACAAAACCCGACGGCAGCCTCTAACCCCCCCCCCCTTGCGATCGGCCCTCATACACACACATACAATCAAGATTGTTCAAGTTTGATTGAAGATTAAGGTGCTAGGAAGGTATAAACGACTATCCTATGCATCCTTTATACTTAATTTCGATTTTTAATGGGTTAATTACAAACCCTAGATTCCGAAAATTTCATATATTGTGTTCATATGATTTTTGTTTGAGTTGATGATGTATTGATGATGATTTGATAACTAGGATTGATATTGTTACATGTTAATTGTTGTGTCTTTGATTTTGAGATCAAATAAAACCCTAACCATGTATGTATGGGGTAATTGATGTGCATGGATAGTGGTTATGGTGTCTAGAGTGTCATATGAACGGATTATGGTGTATAGATGATTAATATGTTGAATTTTGTTGCAAACAGTTTCTGGACAGATTGTGTTGTTGATGTTCAATTGACTGTATCGGGGTGTAAAATATTTATACTACAGTAAACTAGGTTGAGTCTAGTTTCTAAAGAATATAAATTTGCAATTTTTGGACGTGTAAAAGTTAACCTTTATGATTTTACAAAAACGTTGTGCAAAGCTGAGTTGCTAGACCTGCTGTTAGGTTGTTTTGTAAATGTTATATCTCATGAACTACGAGACCAATTGGGTTGGTTCCACTTCTGGAAGTTGACTTGTTGAGTTAGAAACCTAACCCAAGTGGTCTTGCATTTGTTGGATTTTTCATTTAACGGGAATTTTAAATAACATTCTGTTGCGCATGAATTTGACTGTTATGAGTTTGCTGTAATGATTTGATTATTGTGAGAAACCTATGTAGAATAAAAATATAATAAAATATGTTCTGGAAACCTAAGACATGTATGCTTTTGTGATGATTTTTGATGAATTAATTGAGATGCTATGATCGGTGGTATAGTATAATCTTTCAAGTAGAATTTCTGTCTCGGTGAAACTAGTTGCTGAATTTTGTAAAAGTTGCATGAAACATGGCAATTGCTAATTAATTGTCGTGTTTTGACCAAATTGCCCTTGAGGGGAATGATTGCTAATTAATTGTCGTGTTTTGACCAAATTGCCCTTGCGGGGAATAATTGCTAATTAATTGTCGTGTTTTGACCAAATTGCCCTCACGGGGAGTAATTGCTAGTGATGTACATTATTAATACATGACACGTAAATAATTGTTCACACATGTATCGTATCACAACTGTACTTGTTAAGTCACACACGATTTACAAACGAAACACGAAACGTAATTTGTGCATAGGTATTATGTGCCGAGTCTAGAGACTCGATAATAGTTCCGACACTTAGAAAATCTCTTTGTTGTTTTAGAATGCTAGAGAGAGTTTTCTGTGACGCGCATCACTTGGTGATTTATTTTTGGGAAATCTTCGCAAACAGTGAGTTTCACTTTCCCCTTTTAAACTTTTTAAACGCTTTTCACTTGGGGGAGATAACATACTCCGAAACGCTTTTAGATTTTGTTATGAAATTATATATCACTTGTAAAGGCTAAGTGGCAAACGAAATAACTAAAGTCCTACACATCGAACCGTTTAATATTGGATAATAGTGAGTCACTGTTGAGTAGTACTACTGGGTTTGACAAACCCCACCCAACGCTAAACTCGACTGGAGGTCGAGCGGGTGTAATTTTGGCTAACACATACCATGGTCTGGATGACCTGGTGGCAAGGCACTTGATAAACAGTCAGCTTCGGTGTCGAACACTTAGTAATATTTGTTGTATAGGCTAGCTACCTATCGATATATAATTGATTTAACACAAAACGCTGAACGCAAAACGCTGAACGCAAAACACTGAACGCAAAACGCTAAACGCTTTATTTTATATAAACTTATGAACTCACCAACCTCGTGCTGACACTTTTAGTATGTTATTCTCAGGTAGCGGAGGCGGGCGCGCGGTATAGGTTTATGCATGGTTTTTGAACATTCTGATATGCAAACATGATTTTAACTATTATTACTTGGGTTTTTAAGTCGTCCTGCGTGACGCAACTTTTGTCTTTTGGTTTTTACGCTTCCGCACTTATTTTCATTTAAACGTTTTTATGGTTTGATTATAACTAATGATTCCGATCCTGTTAGTTCACACCCTCTGACGGTAAAACTCCGTTAGTGGATTTTGAGGGTGTGACAATCAGATTCTGATATTTCGTGCAACATGCAACAAACTACTTTTGCATGTATGACCAAGATTGATGAGGTTAGTCCTATTTCTGTCTCTACTGTGTCTGAAAATGTTTCAACTGATCCAATTAAATTATCTGAAACTGTGTCTTGTGATGTTTGTGAGGAATTTAAGTCAAAATATGACTTAATTCATGCTCAAAACAAATCACTTTTGAAAGGACTTGCTTTAGTAAAAGATAAATATAGACAATCATCTGATTTACAAAAGAAATCAAAGGACAAAATAGAAGGATTGTCTAATAGTAATTATGATCAGAAAGCCGAGCTTTATGAAAAACTGACCATCATTGACAAACAATTCCAAGAGATTCTCAAATCGAGAACTAAGATAACCGAGCTTGAGGATGAAATTCGTGAGTTAAAGAACAAGTTGCGTAAATTTAGAAACTCATCTTTCCTTTTAAATGAAATTATTGAAGTTTTGGGAAAACAAAAGGGTTCAAAGAATGGTTTAGGATTTGTTGAGGTACCTCCACCATTTTTCAATGACTACTCAAATAATCCATTTTCTGATAAAGATGAAAATGTTAAGACTGCTAAACCTGAAACAGTAATTAATGTGGAAAAACCAACACAAAATTCTCATGTCAAACCAATTGTTCCTCAAGAATCTCGTATTCATAGCACCAAAGTGGTTGTCAATACTGATGAAAAGCTTGTAATCGAGGATGTATTTGAACCTCAAGTTATACACAAAGCTAAGAATATTCCACATTCAAATCACATTTTGTGTGAGCCTTATGAATTTGAGTAAGCTGTGTATAGTTCAAATGTCTCTAAGATCAACAATTCAAAAGTTAAACCAAAGAAATAAGAGAAACCAACAATTTCTGATGAGGACTTAATGCGATTCACTAATCCTTCTGTTGGTAAATTAAACACAGGTCATGTGTTTAAACTAAAGGGGGTAAACAAACTTTTTTGTTGAGAAAGACATTCCCCTACACTTAATAAAATCTGAATTGATTGAGAGTGTCTTTCAAAACGAGACCTTTAGTTTACATGATCTTGAGCAAGCTTTTACAAGATCTAAGTCGCCAAACATGCCTATCGTTCAATCAAGTTAGAAACATCATTTAAATAATATTAAACTAGTAAAGTTTGTTAGTTCTACTGGAACCGACACTTTACAAAGTTTTTCTAATTGTTCAAACTTGGATTTTTACAAAAAGAAAATGGCTGTGACTTTTGATGACGAAGATAATGTGAAAATCTCAAGTGATTCTTGTTAATCGAGTGTTGCACAATCGACAATCAAACCACAATATGTGTTCATTGATATGAGAACATGTTTCTTATGTGGCAAACGTGGGCACGTTGTTAGGAATTATGGTACACGTAATATTAAGAATGCTCATTCTATTGCCACGGAACTACCTAAACAGGTTCTTGTGGTAAGGAGATTCTCAAGAGACCAATGTCTCATGTTGACGAGGCCCATATCATCTTTCATAATGTGAATCCACGTAAGGTGGTTCATGTTAATGAAACTTCAGTTAAATTAAATCACAAATTGTTTGTTCCCACACAACCAATTTACAAAAATGAGAACACAAATGTGATTAAGGGCGCATATCTAAGACGCAAATATAAGAGACCAGTGACATACTCACAAGCGTCTAAATCACATTTGGATTCTGTTCATGTTAAACCTTCTGTTGAAATAAAATAGGTGCCCGAGACCGAGGCCTGGGCTGCCTTTTTGGTTTAATCATGTTTCTTGTATATGCAGAGTTTATCCAAGACTATATATGGAGAAAATTGGATCATGGATAGTGGATGCTCTCATCACATCACCGGTAATAGTGACATACTAACCAATGTGAAGAATATCCAAGGGGGTTATGTAGCGTTTGCGGGTAAATCTAGGGTCATGATTACGAAAGAAGGGGATGCGTCAAGCGGTAGTGTTATGTTTGAGAAAGTTAATTATTGTGACAAGGTGGATCACAATTTGTTGAGTGTGTCTCAAATTTATGATAAAAAGTATACTACTGTGTTCACCGACAAGGAATGCATAATACTCAAACCGGGATATGTCATTCCAAAAGACATGGTTGTTATGTATTCTCCTCGGTTGAATGATATTTATGTACTGAATATGAGTACTAAGGTATCGCATTCTACATCTGTTGAAACGTGTTTTCTCTCTAAAGCAATTGAGAAAGACTCAATTCTGTGGCATAGGAAGATGAGTCACATTCATTTCAGAAAGATGAATTATCTAATGGCAAATGATTTGGTGGATGGGGTTTCCCTAGAACATTTCAAGTTGACCGATCATTGTGTTGCATGCAAGAAGGGCAAACAGAAGAAGAAGTCGCAACCAGCGAAGTTATTTAATTCCATTGATACTCCGCTAGAACGAATTAATGTTGGCTTGTTTGGTCATGTGATTCGTGCCATTATTGCTGGAGACTGGTACTGTTTAGTCGTGACCGATGACTATTCAAGGTACTCGTGGGTGTTATTTATGAGCACTAAAGATCAGGCACTGGTTTTTGTCCAGAACTTAATCACAAAGATCGAATCACTTTACAAACACAAGGTGAGACGTATTCAGAGTGACAATGGTACAGAGTTCAAAAATACAATATTGGACTTTTTCTGCATACAGAAAGGGATTCATCAGGAATATAGTGCTCCATATGTACCACAACAGAACGGTGTGGCTGCACGGAAGAACTGAACATTGATTGAAGCAACAAGAATAATGCTTTCAGATTCAAATCTTCCTATTCAATTTTGGAATAAGGCTATAAACACGGCTTGTTACATGCTCAATCATGTTCTGACGGTTAAGAAGCTACAAAAGACGAGTTACGAGCTTTTAAACAACCGCAAACCTAACTTAAAGTTTTTAGAACCTTTGGGATGTCCTTGCACAATGTTAAAACGTGACGCGGGAAAATTTGAGGAAAAGGCTATTGAGGGTTACTTCTTGGGTTATGCATCGCCTAGGAAACAGGTCTTCAATTTCTCTTCGGGTTGTGTTGAAGAATGGTACCATGTTGACTGCCAAAGTTACACAACGCCTCCTGCTGGCAAGGGTCCTGATTGGATGTTCGATTATGAGAGTTTATTTAATTTCTTTACTCCCATAGTTGATCTCCCGGATGAAGACTTGGTACGTGCTTACTTGGAATATCAAATGCTTTCCACACCAAGGGAATCTAATTATAGTGATGCAGTTCAAGATGATCATCCTGATACTTCTGATGTTATTTCTATATCGTCGGGTGATGGTCATTTTGTTGATTCTTCTTCTGCTCGATTCACAGATAATCCAAAAGTTGGGGGGATTCATCTCATAATGCTGAAGAGAATCTAGCAAACTTAAGTGATCATGTCGTTGTGCCTGAGAATCTGATTCTTCGGATTCATACGTTTCATCCTCAGGACAGCATCACTGGTGATCTCGATGCTGGTGTTGTCATCAGATTGCTAATGTAAGTGATTCTAATGTATTGTGCACTTATGCTGACATGCATTCATCAGGAATCATGAGTATTTCAAAATACACTTGCTTTATTTCTCAAATGTAACCGACAAGTGTTCGTATGGCACTTGAAGATTCGTCATGGGTAGAAGCAATGCAAGAAGAATTGCACCAGTTTACTCGACTGGGTGTATGGGATCTCATCGATAAAACTGATCAGGTTAAGATGCCTATCCCGACTAAATGGGTTTTTAAATGTAAGAAGAATGATCGTGGGGTCATCATAAGGAATATAGCCCGTTTAGTCGAGCAAGGGTTTCATCAGCAAGAAGACATAGATCACACTGAAGTGTATGCTCCTGTTGCCAGACTGGAAACTATACGCATATTCTTGGCCTATGCAGCTTTCAAAAACATTAAGGTATATCAAATGGACGTTAAGAGTGCATTTCTTAACGGGGAAATTCATGAAGAGGTGTTCGTGAAACAGCCTCCTGCTTTTGAAGATCCTGACTATCCAGACCGTGTTTACCTATTAAACAAGGCTGTTTATGGTCTACACTAAGCCCCTAGAGCTTGGAACGACACGCTTGCTGACCATATTACGGATAGTGGCTTCAAACGAGGGATTGTGGATTGTACCCTATTCTATAAGACTTTCGTGTTGGAATTACGTATGCCCGAGACACATACTTATACTAATGTGGCTAACTGTGTTTGATCCAAGTCGGGTCATACCCAATAACAAGCTAGACGACACCAAATGTATTCTTTTAATGAGTTGGTCATTTAAATGAATACCGAACACTACGTGTTTAGAAAATTGGTTTTCTAAACAAACACAGTTGAGGATTTAAATAAATTATCTGGGTAATTTGTTTATATAAATTAATTATTTAATTGGTTAAATAATTATGTAAATGCATGTACATTTTATAAAATAAGTTTTATAAAATAATTAGGAGATGTTTTAAATGGTTAAAAAAAAAAAAAAAAAAAAAAAAAAAAAAAAAAAAAAAAAAAAAAAAAAAAGGTAAAACCGGCCACCCATGTGGGTGGTAGTTTTGTCCAAACATATTTTGTCCTTTTGTGTTGACAACCTCCATATAGACCTCCAATCAAAAGACATGCAAAAGAATCCTCTCTTTGTTATTTTTGAATTCAAGTGAGTTGAAAGAAAAATAACAAAAACTCTCTCTTCCTCCTCCAAAAAACTCACGGCCAAAGAGGGGATTTTGGGAGAGCTTGGTGAGCTTGTTTAAGTGTTCTTAAATCCTAGCAATCACTTGGTGTTGTCACAAAAGCTTGGGGTATCACTATCTTGAGGTCTTCTTCTTTGGAGGATTGCCATTCATCCAACATCATCTTCAACATCTTACTTATTCTTCTAAAGGTAGAAGAAGGTACAATTTACATTTTGTGAGCATATTGTTCTTGTAATTTTGATCCTTGTTCATTGGGTTTTAGTATTAACATATTGGTATGTCCATAACAAGATTTAAAATCTAAGCTTCCGTTGCGTTTTTCTAGTTAAATATGGTTAACTTGACTTTGATAAACTTGTATAAAACCAAACAATGGCATCAAGAGCCGGTTACAAGGACTTATGCTCCTTGCATGTTCATAGATTTCGGGTTTTTCATGGGTGAAAAAGGGGTCCGAAATTTTGGTGGATTTTACCCCATGGTTTTGTAAGATCTTGACATGCATGCAAAGATCTTAGGAAACCATTATTAACATTTGGATGTTGAAAATAAAAAAAAAAAAATTTTTGGGCCGTAGCCTCTTGGGGGGGGGGGGGGCCGATTTTTTTTTTTTTTTTTGGGTTTTGGGCATTGGTTGCTTAGGTTGCATGCTTAGAACATTTGGTATGTTTGGATGTGTCATAACCGAAACCTAGACCTTGGATGTGTTGATTGTTGTTTGTGTATGTTGATTATGTTTATTATTCAATATGGTTGTAATAATTCATAATCTTAGGCTTGTGTAATTTATTTATTCATAAGTTGGTTTGTAATAAATAGATTAGTTGCATTTTCTTTTTTTAGAAAAATATGTATTAGGATACATTTTGTAAAAATTGAAGATGCAAGAATTGGTGGATTTGGGCCTTGGACCGAAATTTTGGGCTTGTTGGGCCTCACCGGCCCATCATGGGATTCAAGCCCATTAGGCCCATAAATTTCACTCTTGGGCCCAAGAAGACTTTTGGGAGTTTGGAGCCCATTAACAAGCCCAACAAGAACACAACAACTTGGAAAGGATACTTGAAGCATTTGGATGCAAGGTCAAGTGGGAGTCAACATTCCATCCTTGTGTCATGTTTTGTCCCTTAGGTGTGACCTATGACCTATACTTGTTTCGGCTAACAAGTATGGTCAAATTTAGCGGTTTTCGGTTATGACTATATTTTGCATGTGTATGCTTGGTTGTTTGTTTTACTTTATGTAATGTGTGGTTGATAGATATTAGGATATCCAAACCGTCACATAGGAAGGACAACAAGCATAAAACGGGTTCTAATATATATTTGGTAATATCACGTCAATTAGTTTAATTAAATGGGTTTATTAAAACTAAGCGATTACTCACATATAATAAAATTGGTTTTATTATAACTTGAACCTTGAAAATTGGTTTTCAAAATCGCCATATTACTAAATGCATGTTAGGATATGGCATAATGTTTTTCAAACTAGAATATTGGAAAACTTAAAAATCCCTTTTTCATAATTACCAAGGAAACAAGTCTAACACCATCCTTTTGTAAGACACTTAACGTATTAGGAAACTTTAAATGGGATAAAGGTCACCTAACCATTTTAGAGCAAACTAATATACTTAAGGTAATATTAACATAATTGTGGGATAAAGGTCACCTAACCACTTGTATGTTAATCTTACATGTTTATACAAGTAGGACGACTTGAATTGGAAACCATGTGATAAAGGTCACCTAAGCAAAAGGGTCCAATGGTGTTGATGGGATAAACATGCCAACACGAAATAAGGATTTCGAATGGTCCCATACCTCTAGAAGTTGCAAAGGGTTGCAATTGTCAAGGTTGACTACCTTGTTAAATCAAATAACGGGATAAAGGTCACCTAACCGAAATTTGATTTATCGTTGGATTCTAGAATTTAATTATTATTTTAAAATTTGGAATAAAAGGGTATTAATAATTAAATTGTTTATAATACTAAAATAGAACTTTGTTAAATTTTGTAGATGGCCGCTAACAATGCAAACACCTCTACCATAACACCCGTAACCTATCCTTAAGAACCATCCTTGAAAAGGATCGTCTAAACCATAATAACTTTATGGATTGGTATCGCAACTTGAGAATAGTTCTCAAACAAGAAGAGATATCATATGTCTTAGACGATCCCATTCCCGATGAGCCTAACGTGGAAGATGAGGAGGCGTATAACGATTGGGTCAAGTACACCAAAGATTCGGTGCAAGCCTCTTGCCTCATGTTGGGGACTATGATTCCCGAAATCCAAAAGGATTTCGAGCATCATGGGGCATACGACATGATAACTCAATTGAAGGAAATGTTCCTTCAACAAGCTAGAGCGGAACGTTTCGAAACGGTTCGAGCGTTTCATGCATGTCGTATGGAGGAAACCCAAAGCGTCTCATCTTATGTCCTAAAAATGAAAAGCTACATTGAAAAGCTTCGTAGGTTGAATTGTCCCGTCTCTAATGAGTTGGCTACGGATTTGATTCTCAACTCTTTGACCAAAAGGTTTGAAACCTTTGTCATGAACTATAACATGAACGGTGGGACAAAAGCATTGGTGAGCTTCACGCAATGCTAAGAACGGCCGAAGCGGGAATGGGTAAAAGGGTTTTACCCGTTCTAACAATCAATGAAGGCAAAAGGGGACATAACTCCAACCCCAAAGCAAGTGTTGCTAAGGGCAAGGGCCACGTCCAAGGAAAGGGAAAGAGGAAAGCCATCACGCCCATCAAACCGAAGGAAAAGAAGCAAAAGGTTGCGGCGCAAGATCCATGCTTTGAGTGTGGAGAGATAGGTCATTGGAAAAGGAATTGTCCGACCTATCTCAATGCGTTAAAAGATAAGAGGGATGCGGGGCATACCTCAGGTATTATCTTTACTATACATATTGAACTAAATGTTATTTCTTCAAATACATGGGTACTTGATACCGGATGTGGAACTCACATTTGCAATTTGTTGCAGGGGTTCAAAAGAAGTAAACAACTCAACAAAGGGGACATTAGTCTCTTTATGGGCAATGGAGCAAGAGTTGAAGTCCAAGCCCAAGGAGACTACATATTAAAGCTTCCAAGTGGTTTGGAAGTAATTTTGAAGAATGTTTTGTATGCTCCTAAGTTAAGGAGAAACATTATTTCCGTGTCTCTTTTAAAACAATGTGGCTTTGATCTTAAGTTTATTGATTATGATATTCATGTTTTGATGAATGGCATATTTTATTTTAAAGCTATACCCATGAATGGTATATATGAAATAGATCAAAGTGGTATGTCACATAATAGTTCAATGTATAATGTCAACACCAAGAAACTCAAGAAGGACTTGGGTGATTCCTATCTTTGGCATTGTCGCCTTGGACATATAAGCAAGAATCGCATGCAAACTCTTCGCAAGAGTGGTATTCTAGAAACCAATGAGTTTGATTCATTTGATGTATGTGAATCTTGTTTACAAGGCAAAATGACAAAGCAACCCTTTAATAAAACTTTTGAAAGGTCAAAAGAATTATTGGGTATCATACATTCGGATGTATGTGGTCCTTTTAGACCAATGACTAGGAATGGTGAAAGATACTTCATTACCTTTATTGACGATTATAGTCGATATGGTTATGTGTACTTAATGAAACACAAAGATGAAGCTTTTGAAATGTTCAAAGACTTCAAAACTGAAGTAGAAAGACAACTTAAGACAACAATCAAAGTACTTCGTAGTGATAGAGGAGGTGAATACCTAAGTGGTGTTTTTCAAGATCATCTTAAGAGTTGTGGAATTATTTCACAACTTACTCCACCTGGAACACCACAACATAATGGTGTGTCTGAAAGGAGAAATCGTACCCTATTAGATATGGTTCGATCGATGATGGCTAGAAGCACTTTACCTCTATCATTTTGGGGCTATGCTTTACTTTCCGCTATTCGCATATTGAATATGGCTCCAACCAAGAAAGTGGAGAAGACACCTTTTGAAGTATGGCATGGAAAGGCTCCATCGCTATCATTCTTAAAAGTTTGGGGTTGTGAAGCTTATGTAAAGCAATACACCCCAAACAAATTAGAAGTCCGATCCACTAAGTGTATCTTTATAGGTTATCCTAAAGATGATTTAGGATATTACTTTTACGATCCTAGTGAGCAAAATGTTATTATTGCTCGAAAGGGTAAGTTCTTGGAAACTAAGTTCCTTGAGGAAGGAACTAATAGTAGAACAGTGAAATTTGATGAGGATCAAGAATCACAAGATGATACACAATTGGTTGATACTAGCACTCAACAAGAGGTTGTTGAAAGTGATCAAGTGGTTGATCAAAACACACAAAACGTTCGCAGATCTGGTAGAATTAGCAATCCACCTGAAAAATATGGATTTTTTGTAGAAGGTTGCTACGTGGTAGATTCGGATGAACCGACCACATACCGTGATGCAATGTCCAAGAATGATTGTGACAAATGGCTTGAAGCCATGAACGTTGAGATGCAATCCATGTATGACAACCAAGTTTGGGAATTGGTTGAACCACCACTCAACTCCAAAGCTGTTGGAAGCAAGTGGGTTTTCAAAAGGAAAACTGATATGCATGGAAACTTGGATACTTATAAAGCAAGACTTGTAGCTAAGGGTTTCACTCAAACTCAAGGGGTTGATTATGATGAAACTTTTTCGCCTGTGGCAATGCTTAAGTCTATTAGGATATTATTTGCCATAGCTGCACATTATGATTATGAAATTTGGCAAATGGATGTCAAGACCGCTTTCCTAAATGGATATCTTGAGGAAGATGTCTATATGGTTCAGCCTGAAGGTTTTGTCGATCCAAAACATCCTAATAAAGTATGCAAGTTAAAGAAATCAATCTATGGATTGAAACAAGCATCTAGAACTTGGAATCATCGTTTTGATGAAGAAATCAAAAGTTTTGGATTCATCAAGAACGCTGATGAGGCTTGTGTGTATAAGAAAGCTAGTGGGAGTATAATTACCTTCTTAGTATTGTATGTCGATGACATTCTACTATTTGGAAATGACATTCCAACCATGGAAAGCGTTAAGGCTTGGCTTGGAAGTAGATTTTCCATCAAGGATCTTGGTGAAGCTGCCTATATTTTGGGAATAAAGATCTATAGGGATAGGTCAAGGCGCTTGATAGGTTTGAACCAAAGTACATACATTGATAAAATCTTGAAAAGGTTCAAGATGGAAAACTCAAAGAAAGGTTTTGTACCTATTCAAAGAGGGACCATATTGAGTTCAGCTCAATGTCCAAGCTCAAAGGGTGAGCAAGACATGATGAAACAAATCCCATATGCTTCTGCTATAGGATCCATCATGTATGCGATGATATGTACTAGACCGGATGTGTCATGCGCTTTGAGCATGACAAGCAGATACCAACAGAATCCAGGAGACAGTCATTGGATGGCTGTTAAGAGCATATTGAAATACCTTAGGAGAACTAAGGATATGTTTCTGATATATGGATCTGGTGAGGAGGAACTCGCTATAAAAGGTTACACGGATGCGAGCTTCCAAACTGATCGAGATGATTCTCGATCACAATCTGGGTATGTGTTCACTCTTAATGGAGGAGCTGTCTCTTGGAAGAGCTCAAAACAGGAAGTGGTAGCATTATCCACTACAGAATCAGAATACATCGCCGCTTCATTGGCAGCTCAAGAAGCTGCATGGTTGAAGAAATTCATTACCGATCTAGGGGTGGTCTCTTCCATTCAAGACCCCCTAGAAATCTTTTGTGACAACGAGGGTGCGATTGCACAAATCAAGGAACCTCGTTCGCACCAAAAGACAAGGCACATAGAGCGGAGATTCAACTACATAAGGGATGAAGTTGAAAAGGGAAAGATATGTATTCGCAAAGTTGGAACTGATCAAAATCTTGCGGATCCATTCACGAAGCTCCTAGAAAGACCTAAACATGAGCGTCATGCGAGTG